>NC_032021.1:14354904-14355286 GCF_001865875.1 Lupinus angustifolius
CCTAATAGAATGAATCATATGAATATGTCAATGCGCAAATAATGAGTTAAATATATTTTGGTGGTTTTTGTTTTGAATTGCATATAAAAAATTAACAAGAAACATAAACNTCCTCTTGCTCATCCTCATCCTCGTCCTCATCCTCTTCCTCATCCTCATCCTATGCTCATCCTCATTGTCGTCCTCCTCTTATCCTCATCCTCGTGCTCATCCTCTACCTCTTCGTCATCCTCATCCTCATCCTCTTCCTCATCCTATCCTCATCCTCATCCTATCCTCATCTTCATTCTCGTCCTAATCCTATCCTCATCCTATCGTCGTCCTAATCCACATCCTGTCCTCATCCTCATCATATCCTCATCCTCATGCTCGTCCTCATCCT
>NC_032021.1:14355386-14355680 GCF_001865875.1 Lupinus angustifolius
TCGTCCTAATCCTATCCTCATCCTCATCCTCATTCTCTTTCTCGTCCTCATCCTTTCCTCTTCCTCCTCCTCCTCATTTTCCTCTGAATCCTATCCTCATCCTCATCCTCGTCGTCATCCTCATTCTCGTCCTAATCCAATCCTCATCCTCATCCTAAGCTCATCCTCTTCCTCATCCTCATCCTCATCCTCATCCTCATCCTTCTCCTCATCCTATCCTCGTCCTCATCTTATCCTCATCCTCATCATGTGCTACTCCTTATCCTATCCCCATCCTCATCCTCATCCTATCCT
>NC_032021.1:14355780-14357299 GCF_001865875.1 Lupinus angustifolius
TTCAACTTCTTATGAGTTTGAACTACTTAGACAAGTTCTTATGTTTTACTTTGATTAACTCCAAACACCAAGGTCTGAAATCCTCCTTTTAGTGTATGCCCTAAAATGGTAGAATAATGATCACTTATATTCACTACTAAACAATACTACGTCCACAAAGAGACTAGGTTGTCACACCCTAATCATGGCTACTCTAATATTGAAGTAGTAATGAATATAAGATCTTAAGAAAAAACATGTTTAACTTGACAAATAAACTAAGTAGTACAACTACTTCTTAGTTTATTTGTTAAGTGTTTGAGATAAGTAATTTTTATGACTTGAAATCATTGTTTAGGTGATAAATCTAAAAAGAACATTAAGAACTTCTCAAACAAATAAAATTAACCAAAGCACCAACTTGAATGATTAAAATTCAAATTTAGAAATAAAAGAAAAAGTAGAAACACATAACCAACATGCAAATGAAATTGTTTGGAGCATGAGCCATCCATCCAAGGATGGGATGCTTTGAGTTGCAAATAAGATTACAAAATTGATTTTTGCATCTCATTTGCCTTCTCCTTTCTCCTCTTGAATTATAAACCAAAAAAATATAAAACTTACTTAAACAAAGCTCCTATGAAATAAGAACAAGAAGAGAGAATTATATTTCACTTCATGGAAGAAGAATTTCAAGGCAAGATGATATATGATGTGTTTTTATTCGAATGAAATGCCTCATATTTATAGAATTTTTGCCTGGAGCCGCTGAGGTGCTTGTTTGCACCACTCAACAGCTGACCAAACCCTTCTACGTGGGTTTGGTCACTTGGTCAAGCAGCTTTGTCACCTCCTTAAGCTTGACTCATTGAAGCTAGTTGTGAGCTATGGGACCAGCTATGGTGAGCTACTCTGAAAAGCCTATGGTGGGCTACTTGAAGTGATGTCATTGGTGGCTTCATGGTTTTCTTAATGGCCAAGTCAAGTCTGGGTGCACACCACTAAGCACACATGTGGCACCGTAAAGCTGCTTGTTGAGCAGCTTTGATCGTGCTGACTGAGGCGTGGCTTGGTGCTTGCTGACCTGGACAGGTGTCTGGTTCACCGCTGAGCACACATGTGTCACCGCTGAGCTGCTGCTTGAGCAGCTTGGGCGTGTGCCAGGCTTGTGTCTGACCGTGCCAAGCTTGAGTTCTGACCGTGTCAGGTTTTGTCTAATGCTAGGCTGAGTGGTCAAGCAGGTCCACTCAGTTGCTTGCTTGAGCAGCTTGGTCTTTGCCAGGCTGGTGTCCAGGTCAGGCTGATGTCCAGGTCATGCTGGTGTCCAGGTCAGCCCAGCATGGCTTGGTCCACGCTCATATGTCTACTTGAACATCTTGAGTTTGACTTCTTTTTATTCTTGGACTATGAGTCTTTATTCTCTTTTCTTTTTCTTTCTAAATCCTACAAAACACATAAAAATAAATACAAACACAAATATACAAGATTGTGATGTTTTATCTAAAAAGTATTATTTTAAGTTGGTTTTTCTCAATTA
>NC_032021.1:14357399-14358537 GCF_001865875.1 Lupinus angustifolius
AATTAAGAGATTTAAAGACTCAAACAAGTTTAATTAGACAAATCAAATGTTGATTCTCACTTTGATTATCACATGTGTTTGGCTCACTCCCTCACTTGGTTTGGTTTTACACTCTCTTTTTTTATTTAAAAAATGTTTGTAAAGATCTTGGTACACAAAATTTAGGTATGTTTGGCACTTATCAATGGTGGAGAGGTTACAGTTCGTGCAAGATACAATTTTTGGAAAAATTTACCATCGAAAGCGGTGTTACAAGTTATCTCCAACACTATGTTCGGCCACATTCTAGATATTGGAACATCCGATATCAACAATGTAACATTGTGATTTTCTGTGCATGTTTTATTAATAATTTAATTGGAAAGCGATTAATTTTAGAAATTAATCAGTATTGATTTAGACTAAACCTCAGTTAAGTTTTAGTCTTATACTATGATTTCCTAATTTATGGTAAATTTTCATAATTTTCTGAGACGGAAAGTCTTTGGGCCTCTTTCGAGCCCAAATTCACCCTAAATTTGGCCCAAATATGATTTTTGAGTTATGTAACTCGGAATTGAATTTTGATTGTGCCATTGGCTTCAAAATAGACACCATGTTTGTCTATAACTCATCTCTAGATATTTTTCACTCCGAAATCCAAGTTTCGACGTTCTAAACGTAACCCTAAATCGGGAGATTTTTAATCTCCGACCGAGTTTTAACCAAAAATACTCGGGTATGGTTTTCATCACGATGTTTCATCGCATTAGTCATATGAACCATTCATGAGTAAAGCTCTCTTGTTGAATAAGCAAAAATACAATCACTTATATAATTTTGGGAACCACTTTGATATCCCCCCAAATATGATTTCCCCCTCTATACAAAAAACCACTTGGCCTTGAGGGAGAACATTTTTTTCCTCACTTTCTCACTTTGCATTCTAAGCACTTGAAAGAGATTTCAATGAATTTTTTTTTTCTTTTTTTCTCAATCTCTCACACAAACACCATTAGATAGTTGTCATCTTTTAGTATGTTGTTCTTGATTATATGACCAACATTTTCAACATTTGTGGTTGTTTTAGAATGAAATGTGTTAAGATGACGATAGAGTTTTATGGAACCAACTTAAGTTAGCTTACTTTAAAGTGGTA
>NC_032021.1:14358637-14358843 GCF_001865875.1 Lupinus angustifolius
GTTTAACATAAAATATCTTGATTTTAAAATATTGTCTTTATGAATGAGATCAGCACTATCAACCTTTGTGGTTGCTTTAGAATGAAATGTGTTGAATTGACCATGGAGTTTTATTGTTCAAAAGTATTGAATCCATTTGAGTTAGCTTACTTTAAAGTGGTAAGTTTAAGTTAAGAGATCTTGATTTAAAGTATTGACTTTGGTTA
>NC_032021.1:14358943-14364524 GCF_001865875.1 Lupinus angustifolius
TTATTAATTTGTGTTAAAGTTAAAAGTATAAGCTTTGTTAAAGTCTTATTTTAAAGAGGATTTTTTTTTCTTAAACAAGACTTTTGATGATAAAGGATGGTTCAAGAATATGTAATCTTGGACCAGATGGATAAAATTGATTGAATCCATGATAGGTTAAAAGATGTCGTTACCTAAGGGTTATCATGCAAGAATTTTAACTCACAAACCTACTGACTTTTTCTTGTGTTTATTTCTAAAGCTTCTGAAGTTGGGCAACATACTCATTTCGCACTTATCAAGGGAACCACTCACACGACACTCTAAGGTGAGGGAGAATACATCATGACACGATGGTGTTAGAATATGACATCCAAACCTTCTAATCTACCTCAAAAGTTTGGAGCTGTCTTGATTATTAATAAATCCCGTAATTAATCAATTTTTTGTCTGTTAGGATTAAGTACGGATGATCTCTTAAGTCATAGCGTTTAAGTTATATCTATGTGTGGAGTAATATTGTGGTAATCCACGGATGAACATTACTTGAATAACTGTAACTAGGAAGGATCGACTATCCCTTGAGATATTCGATTTTCCATATTCTAAAACCCCATGTCTGATGGATATAATCGATTACCTGGTTTGGTCATCGGTTATCCATATTATAAGTCATAATTATTTCAGCTATTATAACTAGGAATAATTGATTAACCTTTGGCATAATCGATTATCAGTGTTACAAAATCGTCTGAATGACAGAAAGTATGGGATGTGAGTAATACAAGATAAAATACTTTAAAAAGGACTATGTCCCAAAGATGAAACAAAACCTATCACTAGAGCATAAGTAAACATTATCTACCGGTAGTATGGGCTGTTGGTGGTAACGAGATTACTTAGGGCCCTCCCGACAAGGTCGTCGACTATTATGTCATTAAGGGTGAGGCCCAAAAGGTTATGTTTACATAAGTGGCTTGGCCATTGGCCCGTCCAGGGTGATTCAGTGATGGTTCATAGTGGTGAGGATATTATTCCTCTTTTATGCTATAACGAAAAATCGGACCTCACAAGAAGCATTTCTTTGGGAGATGTCTTAGGCTGGATCGATCATGTAAAAATAAATAACGATTAAAACATTTAATCGGCTAACCTCGGTTAGTGTGCATACTCATTATGAACAATGAAGTAGTCGAGAGGATAGTTACGAGAGACGAATGAACCTCGAGATGTTAAGAGGGACTGTGATGGTAGTGATGCGTCAGAAAAATCCTTGAGGGAGAGTCTAAGTGAGACAAGTCCCCTATATTCATGGATGAAGTATTTTGTTGGATCGAACAGTTCTCACAGCGCAAACTAGACAATCTCTTACAACCCTTTTTTGCAATCAGCATTGTTGGATACTAGTAAGGTAAAATACATCTAGAGGGGGTGAATAGGTGTAGCGGATCACTAATCCTAATTTTCTGATTTAGGCGTAGAATACAAAGCTACTGCAGTTAATCGATTATACTGATTGATGATTCTTTAAAAACCAGAATTTTCTTGCGATAAAAATAATGATGGTTTTTTTTATCTTTACTATCCTAAATTGTTTCGTGATTATTCATAGATTAGCATCAGTAAGCACTAATCACATAATGCAATTAAACACGGAAAGCATGTAAAGACATAATCGTAAAGAAATATGGAAAGATAAAGGTGCTCAAGGATTTTTATCCTAGTTCGTTTGCGGGTCCATTTGCAAACTACATCCAGGCCTCCCGGTTGATCTGGGATATTTTGCTTCACTATCAGAAATGTATGTTCAATTACAATCATACTTCCAATAATCCTAGCAAGAACTTCCTTGTTGAATCCATTGAGCCTACACGCTTGGTTTGACCACTATCTACACCTACTAGGATACCACATTGTTCGAGAAACTGGCCCCAGCCAAAACTATCACTCGATTCAAGATTTCCTGCCTTGTTAAGACACCCAATTCTCTACTTGTGGTGATACCAACATACCACGAAAATTATCTTTAAATAACATAAAATTCGTCGAGTTACTTTGTACACCAAATTGTGAGGATAAAGACTCTGAATTCGGCACTACAACCCTTGACAAAATTCTCACAAACAACCTTAAAACTAAGTGTGAAGATTATGCAAGGTTTTTCAATTGAATGAAAATTCTCAGCACATTGGAAAATATTTACTCTCTTGTAAAAGAATGCAAGAAAAACTTCTCAAAGATCATCAAGATAGCCTTGAAAATTAAGCTCTAAGAATCTTGAGTTTTTCTCTCTCTCTGAATTGAAAGTTCGAAATCTGTTTTCTGTAAAACTGGTTGTTCTGTTTAAAATAACAGGTTTTGTTCATAACTGATTTTAACTAATATGAATCGATTATATAGTATGTTAATCAATTAACGTGTTTCTTGAAAACAATTTTTAATTTATAGCTTAATCGATTATTAAGCTTATTAATTGATTAATAAGCCAGAAATCTTGGGAGGTTAGCTACTGTAACTCCTTTTAATCGATTACACCTTTCCTTAATCGATTAACAGATTTCAACAAGATTTAATCGATTATCAATTGAGTTATTCGATTAATATGTATGAAAGTGGTTTTTCCTACATGTATGGTAACCTCTCTATATGATGAAAGTGCATGTAACCCATGATTTTTGAAATGATTGATTCCTTTATGCACAAAACCATGTATGCCTAATACAAATGCATGAATCTTACTTATCATATATATATATATTTAGATGTGATGCCTCAACCTATATGATTTTAATTTTAGACTTTATGTGAGACTTCCATCTTGGGTTTACCTAGCCTAAACTCAATACTATGCAAGCATCTTAGAACTCTAGAATATAAAAGCAATCCTAAGTTCTACGACATCGACCTTGAGTTTTCGGTATGGTGTTTGTTGTGATGCCCAAGTCTTCAAGCTTCCATTTAACTCTTTGTCTTCATCAAAAATAATTAGGTCAATCAAGATGGCATCCTTTGACTATTTGTCATCTCCCCATTTTTTGTGATGACAAACCCTAAAACAGATCCTCTGTTTGATGGCTTGAAGCTGGACAGAATGTTTTTGCAATGGTTGAATCATAATGCACTGCTCCCCGTCACTTTGTTCTCCCCCTCAACCATGTAAAAGGTGACATAAGGGTAACATTTCGTGATTATATGTGGAAGTTCACTCCAACCTGCAAAACAGCTCAAACAACACTTTCTCCCCCTTTTGGCATTATCAAAAAGCTATGATAAAGTATGATATTAATAGCCAAAAGCAAGGAAAGATATACACAAAATTCACTTGTCTTTATCGATTAAGTAATCAAGGATAATCGATTAAGCAGTCTAAAAACAATTGAACAAGTGCATAGTGTTTATCATTAATCGATTATTTTCATGCAATTAATCGATTATTCATAATAAAGACAAATTATGACAGAAATTGATTGCAACATATATCTATATGTATAAGTTTGACATGTATTGCATAGAATGATTAATGATTTTGGTTAGATTACATACAAATCATATTAGCCATTAAATAGTAGAGATACACAACTAGATAAAATCAAAGGCTCACACAATAATTGAAATATAATCCAAGTTAATAACACTCTTTTACGAGACATTACAAAATAAGTGCATCAAGTACATAAGTAGTTCATAAGAAGATAGCAAAATACAACCAACATCAAAATAGAATCTCCAAAGCAAACACACACACCCTAGACTATAGAAAATCCTATCTAGGCTATTCTCGAGGTGGTGGTGGTGGTAGTGATGAGCAATGTGTGGCACACACAATGAAGATGATGTGTTCAAGGTCTTTAGACAACCTCTATTGTTGCTGCTGGAGTTCAGCTGCCATGGGCTTTTCAGGAGTCATGCATGACCTCCGTCAGCACAGCCAAAGCTTCTCAACAAGCAGCTTAGCCATCAAGAAACCATTAAGTCACGCATGAGCTCACTTCAAGTAGTCCACCATAGGCTTTTCAGGAGTAGCTCACCATAGCTGGTCCTGTACTCATAGCTAGCCTTGGCGAGTCAAGCTTAAGGAGGTGACCAAGCTACTTGACCAAGTGAGACCAAACCCATGCTGAAGGGTTTGGTCAGCTGCTGAGCGGTGCAAACAAGCAGCTGAGCGACCAACACCTTGGCCTATATAAAGGCATGCAATTCTCATTTGAAAAACGTAGTACATACATTCTGAATTGTACATTCTTTCTAAATTCTTCCTAGTATATTTTCCTTTCATTTTAGGTAGTTTTTAAGTAAGTTTTATAGTTTTTAGTTTATAATTCCAGAGGAGAAAGGAGAAGGCAAATGAGATACAAAAATCTATTTTGTAATCTCATTTGGAACTTAAAGCATCCAATCCTTGGAGGGATGGCTCATGCTCCTAACAATTTCATTGGAATGTTGGTTATGTATTTCTACTTCTTCTTTTATTCTAAATTTGAATTTTAATCATTCAAGTTGGTGTTTTGGTTAATTTTATTTGTTTGAGAAGTACTTAATGCTCTTTTTAGATTGATCAACTAAAAACTGATTTCATGTCATAAAAATTACTTGTCTCAAACAATTAACATATACACTAAGAAGTAGTTGTACTACTTAGTTTATTTGCCAAGTTAAACATGCTTTTCTTAAGATCTTATATTCATTACTACTTCAATATTAGAGTAGCCAAGATTAGGGTGTGACAACCTAGTCTCTTTATGGACGTAGTATTGTTTAGTACTGAATATAAGTGATCATCATTCTACCATTTTACGACATACACTAAAAGGAGGATTTCAGACCTTCGTATTTGGAGTTAATCAAAGTAAAACATAAGAACATGTCGAGTAGTATTGTTTAGTAGTGAATATAAGTGATCATCCTTCTACCATTTTAGGACATACATTGAAAGGATGATTTCAGACTTTGATGTTTGGAGTTAATCAAAGTAAAACATAAGAACTTGTCTCAGTAGTTCAAATACATAAGAAGTTGAGAAATACTTTCATCATTCAAAATGATCTTGTCTCCTCAAGAATTTGTTAATACTTTGTTTATGTTTCTTGTTAAGTGTTTATGTGCATATCAAATCAAATCAAAAACAATCAAAATATGTTCACTCATTATTTGTTGAATACCATATTCATATGATTCATTCTATTAGGCAATTCCTTGTGGTTCGACATAACCCTATACTATACTAAAATTGAATCTTGAAAGAGGTGTAAATTTTATAGTGTTATCAATAAATTTATTTGTTGAAAACACCTTTTAATATACAAAAGTGATGAAGCTAACTAACTAACTTTTATTTATTGTTATTTACATTCCACAATTTATTTATTCTTTAATACCAACCTTCCATAAGGAAGAAGTTTGGTTTGTTAATAAAAGGAACCTGAAAGGGAGTAAATAAATAAAAGTCACTTAACTTTATTATTCTTTTGTTCTTAATTTATTTACTTGTTTCTAACAACTAACTATTCATCACTTTTCTACATTAGAATACCATTAAACCAGTGTTAGAATTTATTCCATAAAACCGAGATAGTATTCAAAGGTACTTAATAATTATGTAATA
>NC_032021.1:14364624-14365413 GCF_001865875.1 Lupinus angustifolius
AGAATTTATTCTAACAAAGCCGAGATGGGGCAAAGAAGGAATAACTTATTCACATGATTATTAGAAGTAAGTTGTAACTGGAATATTCTTGAAACCATTATACCGGCGTTGGAATTTATTTCAACAAAGCCGAGATGACGAACAAAGAATGAAACCGAGTTCACTTACTTAACCAAATAAAGAAAACACCGACGAAGAGAAATTTTCGCTTTCAACAAATTGGCGCCACTGTGGGCACAATTTGTTGAGGGGAAAACCTCTAACAAACCTCTTTCAACATATTGGCGTCGTTGCTGAGGAATTGCTTTAATAATAGAACATTTCATATTTATATGTCATTTATCAAATAATTGTGCATAACATTTTATTTCTCTTTTGTATAAATTTTTTTTTTTTTTTGGACATCTTTATTTTTATGTTTTGTACATTTGAAAAAATTAAAAACTCAAAAAGAAATGAATTAGTGGAGTGAAAACCCATTAGTTAAGAAACCTTTTATTGATGTTATAAAAATTTTAGGAGATGTGGAGGTACCCCTTATCAACTTTTTCAAAAGAACAACATAAAAGGGATTGGAATAAACAAGGATTAGTGGCTGGACTTTTTATTCAAGAAGGGAAGTCACTTGAATCCATAAAGGTTAAGTATTCACCATGTACTTTTTGATGATGATACGTTATCTTGTGATATTTTAACCAAACATCTCCATCAACAAGCCTTAGTAAATGATTTTGAAATGGTCAAATTAATTTTTAAAACTAAGAGCATGCTTGTTACATTTGTGCCAAA
>NC_032021.1:14365513-14396235 GCF_001865875.1 Lupinus angustifolius
TTTTTCGGAACTTGAGAACTCCTAAAAATTGTGTTATTTGGTTCACCATTTAACAAAATAAATTCATGAAATTATGAATGGTTTTATTTATGGATGTTTGGTGTGATAAAATGTGTTTTGAAGTTTAATAAAATCTGTTTGGACTTCCATTTTATCACTTGGATTTGAAATATGATTGAATTTTTTTTCTAAACATCAATTTTTATGAAAAATGCTGTTTGGTTGGAATTCTCTCAATCAAATTTAATTCATGAACTAAATTTCTTAGGAATTATAAATTCATCTGAATTGTTAGACTAACCTCAAAGCAAAACAAAAATGCAAGTTCGAAATGATTTACAGGAAAACAAGTCCAAACAAACAGACAAAAATGAGGAGTTGATGGCACAATTATCTAGGAGAGGATAGCGAAAACAAGGAGAATGAAATTTTGTGTTCTCCTAAAAATGGTGGTTAGTTTTAATTTTCTTTTTCATTCTTTCAAAATATTATACAAATTTTCTTTTTGCTGTATTTTAATTCCTTAGTGTGTTTATTTTTATTTTTAGTGTGCTTACTTGTTAAAATTATTTTTTAGTGTGTTTATTTTTTCTTTTTGGAGATTTATTTAAAAAGTGAAATTGTTGAAACTAAACAAAGTAAATAAACACAAACTTGGCTTAAACATTTTTCAAGATCAATGACTTTGTAGATTACAAGCTTTGATAAGCAACATGAGATGAAAAATTGAAAATTTTGTGAATAATTCATAATATTATAACTTGGATAAAATGCAAACTTTTTGGAAAATCATTTATCACGACCTTGTGAATTTGTTTAAAAATCAAAGAGTTTTACATAAACCAATCTTGTGAGGGAGTGTAAGCCAAATATAATAATTATGTGAGCTTTCAACAAATTGGCACCGCTGCCGAGGACAATTTGTTGAGGGGGGAAAACCTCTAAAAAACTCTTTCAATAGTGTCCACATTTGACGTGTCGATTTTGTAGTAATCAATGACACGGGTTTTGAAAATTCCATAGGAAAGCAATCTTAATGAAGATGAAGCTATGCCGTTCATAACTTTCGAGATTTTCGAAGGCCAGTTTACAACAATGCCTTCCCTTATGGCGAACATGAGCTTGAGATTATTGATTGTAGGTTGAGCATGGTTTGTATTTCTCTAACCTAAAATATACACAATTAGGTAATGTAAGAGTTGGTTTTCAACAGATAATGACTCAGGTTTGGTCAATTCTCCTTGTACAAACAAGTGAAACCCTCTTAGGCATGATTTGTACATCTCAACAGCATCAAATGAGTCCCACGACTCATCGTTACAATTCCTTAACATTGGTCTACCACTAGTTACACCTCCAACTTCCAGAAACAATTCCTCATGCAATTCTATTATTTTTCCCATAACCATTGAAGAGAAAACCTCATCCATATACCTAAAGTTGCTATAAAATTCCTGAATGAGCAAAGGATAGATTTTACCTCTTAGTTCTAAAAACTTATTCGCTCCTTGGTTCTTTAATCCATGTGGGAATTAAAAACCTTGTTCGGCCAGCCACTCCATATCCACATATCGGATGTATGTTTAATTTCTACCTTGGAACTTGGCCAATCGAACTTCTAGGAGAATGAGAGAGTAATAGGAGTCATCACGATTCTTTCTTCTACCTTGAGCAGAAGATGAGCCTTTTCCCCGCCTCTAGCACGTTTGGCACTGTGCTTCACTCTCATATTACGTGGTTCACTCATACTTTCAGGTATAAACACTGATTTAATCGATTTAATAATCGGTTTTCTGGATTGGGGTTTAGGGTCTCTAAAGAGGGAAAATGGTGAAGGATTCGGATTTTGTAGAGATTGAGGGTTGTAGGAAGATGGAACTATGAGATAGTATGCAGCTATTGAATTGGTTAGGGACACTCAATTTTGAGAATTGATTCAGAAGGGGGGAAGCATAGAGGGTTTAGGGTTCTAAGTAGAAATGATCCAAAATGACACTTGAAACTTATATACTACAGTCGTTAATGGATTATCTATAGTGGTTAATCGATTAATCAACTTAAATTTTTCCAATTTTTAGAATTTTGAGCCCATTTAATCGATTAAGATGTGTGCTAATCGATTAAAAAGCAAGATGAAAATTTATTTTGGTTAGTGGAACTCGAATTATTCGATTAAAGCACAGAACAATCAATTATTGACAAAACTAACATAGATTTCAGTGCATTTTAGAGAGTTCTAGAGTAAGCAAGAGTGCTATTGCTAAGACACAAACCTAAAGGATTTTAGCACACTAAGGAAGCATAGAAACATTTATGAAGATAGTTTAAGGAAGGAATCATGCATTCATACACTATATCACTTATAAGCATATATACAAGATCAAGCAAAGGCACAAAATTCCCCTAAAGCAAGTTAGTTTAGATATTTTTCATCAAGAATGTCAAGTTCTCTACGCAACACAAAGAATGTATTCCATGGAAAGGGCTTGGTGAAAATATCTTCCAATTGCTTCGAGGTTTCAATAAATTCAAGTATCTAGTCACCTTTTTGTACATGATCTCTTAAAAAATGATGTCTAATCTATATATGATTAGTTCTAGAATGCAGAATAGGGTTCTTTGATAGATTTGTGGCACTAGTGTTATCGCATTTTATTGGTTTTTTTATAAGTTTTAAGACAAAGTCTAATAGTTGATGCTTCATCCATAATATATGAGCACAACACACGCCGACGACAATATATTCCGCTTTGGCGGTAGACAAAGCAACACATACTTGCTTCTTACTATGCCATGATACTAGATGGCAAGTTTCACTGGTACTTTTCCTGTCCAACTTGCATCCCGGAAAGTCAAAATCAGATATCCTATTAGGGATAATGAAGCATCCCTAGGATAACATAAACCCATAGTTGATGTTCCTTTAAGGTACTTCATAACACATTTCACAACACTAAAGTAAAATTCCTTAGGTGAGGCTTGGTATCTTGCGCACATGCATACAGTAAACATTATATCAGGGAAACTAGAAGTTAGATAAAATAATGAACCAATTATCCCACGATATTTTGTTACATTTATTGCTTTACCTTTTTCATCCTTGTCAAGATAACACGATGATGCCATGGGTGTTGGCGCTTCTTTACATTTATCCATCTCGAAATTGTGCAGTAGTTCCTTGCAATATTTTGTCTAGTGAGTGAATATCTTGTTGTTCATCTGCTTTATTTGTAATCCTAGAAAGAATGTTAGCTCTCCCATCATCGACATTTCAAACTCCCCTTTCATTAGATCAGAAAACTCTTTGCAAAGTAAATCGTTAGTAGCACCAAATATTATATCAACCACATAAATATGTACTAACAAGACATTACTTTCTGATTTTAATGTAAAGAGAGTTGTATCAAGTTTGCACCTTTCAAATCCCTTTTCTAAAAGAAAACTAATCAATCTATCATATCAAGCTCTAGGAGCTTGTTTTAGACCATATAGCGCCTTTTTGAGTTTGTATACATGATTAGGGAATTTATGGTTTGCAAAGTCAGGCGGTTGATTTACATATACTTATTCCTGAATATAACCATTCAAGAAAGCACTCTTTACATCCATTTGAAAGAGTTTGAAGTTCATTATCAATGCAAAGGCTAATAACATTCAGATAGCCTCCAACCTCGCAACAGGTGCGTATGTTTCATCATAGTCAATGCCTTCTTCTTGATTATACCCTTTCACTACTAGACGTGCCTTATTTCGTATAATCAAACCAGATTCGTCCAATTTATTTTTAAAGACTCATTTATTGCCTATTATAGGATGGTCTTTAGGTTTAGGGACCAAGTCGTACACATTATTACGCTCAAACTGGTTTAGCTCTTCTTGCATAGTTATTCCCCAGTGTTCATCCTCTATGGCCCCATTTATGGTCTTAGGCTCAACTTGAGACACAAAAGCTACGAAATTACAAAAAGGTTCGCAAAGAGTTACGGGTCATCCACACCATTGAGCAGATGATCTTTCTTTGTCTTCTACACCATTCGAATATTTTGATGATATGAATTTCTTTCCTGATCATCCTGATCCTCCTTCTCGATTTTCATGTTCTTTGTGTATGCATTTTCCAGGGCACCTGAAACATCATCACACAAAACTTTCCTCTTCTCTTTCGGAGAAGATTCATCAAATTTTACATGGAAAGACTCTTCAACATGCATCGTATATTTATTAAAGGCTCGATATGCTTTAATATGAACAGATTACCCCCAAAATATTCCATCGTCAACCTTCGAATCAAACTTTCCTAGTAATCTTTTATCATTATTCAATATGAAGCATTTACATTCAAAAGCATGCAAATGTGAAATATTAGGCTTTCGGCCTTTTAGCAATTCATATGGCGTTTTTAAGAGTCTAGGCCTAAAAAGCACTTGGTTTATTACATAGCAAGCAGTATGCACTGCATCGGCTAAAAAATACTTAGGGATCTTACTTTCCTTTAGCATTGTCCTAGCTAGCTCTTATAATACTCAATTTTTCCTCTCAACAACTCCATTTTTTGAGAGGTTCGAGGAGCCGAATATTGATGTAGCGTCATATGCTTCTCGCAAAATTTGTCAAATAGGTGGTTTTCATATTTCCCACCATGATCGCTACCAATATAAACTATCTTGTGATCAAATTGGTTTTGTAGTTGTTTGGTCAGCTTTTTGAAAGACTTCAAAGCATCACTTTTCAGAGCAAGAAATAAAATTCATGTATATCTAGAGAAATCATCAACAATTACCAACACATAGTAGCTATCACCAAAGCTCATTATTGGTGATGGTCCAAACATATCCATATGGATTAACTCCAAAGGTTTTGTTGTGGATATCACATTTTTTGACGAAAATGAACTCTTTACTTGTTTACACTTTTGACAAGTGTCACAAGAGTCTTTTGACTTGAAATCAAGCTTTGGTAGTCCTACAACTAAATCATGTGATGATAACTTAGCTAGATGCTTTAAATGGAAATGTGCTACTCGTCTGTGCCACAGCCAGATGTCACTCTTTTTAGTGATAAAAAATTTTGAAAACAGAGTGGTGATATCATCCAAATTGATCATATAGATGTTGTTTATTTGCTTCCATACGAACTTAACATTATTATTTACTCCATCATGAATGATGCAATAGTTTGAGTCGAAAGATACCTTATTACCTTTCTCGCACAACTGGCTAATGCTCAGTAGGTTATGCTCTAGCCCTTCAACATACAACACGTTCTCAATTATGGTTTCTGAAGCATTTCCAATTCTTCCGACACCTAGTATCCTTCCTCTATTGTTGTCTCCATAAGTGACATAACCTTTATTGTTAAGTGAAAGATCCAGGAACTTTGATTTGTCACCGGTCATATGCCTCGAACATCCATTGTCTAGGAATTGTGTTCATAACTGATTCTAACTGATATTAATCGATTATATACTATGTTAATCGATTAACGTGTTTCTTGAAAATAGTTAGCCAATTATGGTTTAATTGATTATTAACCTTATTAAGTGATTAATAAGCCAGAAATCATGGGAGGTTAGCTACTATAACTCCTTTTAATCGATTACACATTTCCTTAATCGATTAATGAATTTCAACAAGATTTAATCGATTACACATTTCCTTAATCAATTAACGGATTTCAAAAAGATTTAATCGATTGTAAATTGAGTTAATCGATTAATATGTGTGAAAATGGTTTTTCCTAAATGTATGGTAACCTCTCTATATGATGAAAGAGCATGCAACTCATGATTTTTGAAATGGGTGATTCCTTTATGCACAAAACCATGTATGCCTAATGCAAATGCGTGAATCTTACTTATCATATATATATATGATGCCTCAACTTATATGATTTTCATTTTAGACTTTATGTGAGACTTCCATCTTGGGTTTACCTAATAAACTCATTACTAGGAAAGTATCTTAGAATGCTAGAATGTAAAAGCAATCCTAAATTCTACGATGTTGACCTTGAGTTTTTGGTATGTTGTTTATTTTGATGTCTAAGTCTTCAAGCTTCCATTTAACTCTTTGTATTCATCAAAACTAAGTAGGTCAATCATGATGGCATCCTTTTACTATTTGTCATTTCAAGGATCGATGAGTGGGATGCCCAGAAAGTGTTTGATATGACATCATCCTGAAATGGACAGTTCCTTTAGAACAGGTCGATCATATATTCTTGCGAGCAATAAGTTGGGGTGTTCAAATCGGCTTGTTACGGGACCTATACTCTCAGTTATTTCCAAATAGTTTATTGTGAGATACTGGTGAAAGGATTGGTGAACTAAACATGGCATGCATATATTGACCTCGTGGATATATAGACTATCAAATCTTGAGTTACAAACATCATTCATTATCTGCATTTATGTATGTGATAATATTGTATGTATATTATGTGTGTTATGTCTGGATGTGAAATTCTGTATAATTTCACGTTGTCGATGAAAAATATTCATTGGATATCTTACTCCCTTTTTTTATGCTTGTATTTCGGTACACGTCCTTGTCCATATGGACAAATCAGCGTGGATTCAGAGCTACTAATTTTTGATGTCTTGGGAGGGGCATGGAGAATTTATAGGGACCGTTATACCTACACAGGCCCTTGTGGCCTGGAGCTGGAGATGGTGTGCGACGGTGCCACTATGTGCTTTCCATCTCACCATGTAGACATGGAGACTTCTTTCACTCTACCAAGCTAGAGGCCAGTACCTACTGTGCACCAGCTCCTTCGCCTCATTGATGGTCTGCAATAGCTAGTGCACAAGGAATCGAAGGAACTGTCCATTTCAGGATTAATGGAGATGTCGCATATCAGCTTGGGCTACCTATTAATGGAGTTGTTGTTACTGGTACGACGATCACAAATTGGGAAATCGTTTATCTCAACTTGTTGGGTGCCATCCCAACTGATAAACAAATTATGGGTCAAATGGTCCAAATGAGTTGGCTAGAGTCCACCTTTGAAGTGCTCCCGATATGTGCTAATGATATTGTTATTGAACAACATGCAAGAGCCTTCATAATGCACATGATTTGAGGGTTCCTCATGCTAGATACATCAGGGTCACGAGTCCACCTGATGTATCTCCCATTGTTGGAGGACTTATCACAGACATTCCAATACAATTGGGGTTCTGTTGTATTGGCATGTATATATCGAGGATTATATCTTGCAACATTGATAAGTCGCTAGACTGAAATCGGAGGATGCTTGCTACTTCTGCAATCATGGGCATAAGACCGCATCCTAATGTTGGCTCCAAGACTACACGACGACGGGTTATAGATATTCCATTTAATCCAAAGGTAAATATTATTTTCAATTTCTTTCAAATTATATAACTTTATATTTCAAATTATTTATTTCATACTAACTTCATATAACTTTACATTTTAGATGATCGCAACATCTAATCACCACCAACATTCATGGTCATGCAACCAATATAATACAGCCAATGTTGGATCGCTTGTGCATTGGTCAGGTAATTTATGTAATTTTTTATAAGTAATTTATTTATTATTTTTTTTCTTTCTTAATTTATTGCTAATTTATTTTTATATATCAGTTTGTCTAGACCCTATATAGGAACGTTACCTATGTGGGCCCGATACCTGATATAGCCTGAGCATGTGTGCCACTCATATGCTTTGCACTTGTTGAGTGACATGTTACTGATCAGGTTATGAGACAGTTTAGTCTACAACAACTCATCCCAGAAGATCCAATCAACCTGGAAAAAACAACACAAGATGGATCTACATGATAAAAATGACTACAACTGGTCACAAAAGCATGACCAGTAGATTCAGATATGGAATAACCAGAAAAACTATGTGGTAAATGGTTTTCCTGATGACCAGCCTTTGTATCACTACTTGTAGTATATGCAGTGATACTTACAAAGGACTAGGAAATACATCTCTTCAGATGGAACATAATCAGCTATCTCGGTAAGAATCTTATTTTTTTCTATTTCTAATTTATATTAAATTGTAGTAAGATATTCATTATTCTCATTTTTTTCACTTTTTCAGTACAATTTTATTAGAATGATTCAGGAACGGTGTTCTCCTACAAACTGTTTCCAAATTTGATACAGTTACTAAATGACGTTTACCTAAACTGTAATGATATGATGGAAGTGTTTGCTCAACTACTTCCAACTGCATTCTCTTCAACTACTTATCAAACTCCACCTACACAAGAGATTGACATGCATGTTGCACCTAAGTTCCAGCATCATTATAAGAGTCAAACTTGGACGGATACTTATCTACAACCATACACTCAAACTCCTGCTCCTCAACAACAACAACAACAACAACAACAACAACAACCTTTTGGGTTTGATGGTTTTGGAGTAATGGGTGACTATTCCTTTTCTTACTTTGCATCTCCTTCACAATTTCAACGAATTTCATCAATGTTTGACACATCTTCAAATACTCCATTGCCGGCATTCAACTATTAACAATATTATCAGCCGACAATTCCTACACAACTTGATGATGATGACGAAGATGATCAAGATGATGACGATGAAGATGGGGAGGAGTCACAACTGGTCAGAGGTGGAAGTGGACAAGCAAGACAACGTCAACCACAACAACAACTAAGAGTCCAACCACCTCGAAGGAGGAAGACACTTGGATGTGGAACATCATCTAATAACGCCATTAGAAATTTGTATTCTCATTCTATTATTTTTTAAATGTAATCATTTTTCAATTCGTACTACAATTATCAATTTCATTTCCATAAAATTGTCTTATTATTTTAATTTATGCATTTTATTTTTAAAAAACTAAAATAATAAATCTTAAAAAAAATAAAAAACTTTAATATTATCAAATTTCCTAAAACTAACACTTTAGTAATATTATCAAATTCAATTTAATCTTACTATTTTAATTTAAACCTATTATCATAAATCTTAACTTATTTTAAAATATCATACTATACTCAATAAAACTAACCCCTCAAACAATAAATAACCCTACAATATCCATCTATCTGGAAAAAATTAAATTCACCATGTATCATCCAAACTCGTGTTTCAGGGATAAGACTATCGAAGTCGTGTATGTCATCCACAACTTTAGTTGAGGAGAGAGAATATGTAAGAATCTTGTGCCTTTGAGACATGAGATGGCAAGGATGTTGTATTCCTGATCCACGACTTCCCCAAAGTCGTGGACCTCATCCATAAATTCCATAAAATATATATTACTTCCATAATTATTTTGAAACGTATACTAAATATATGATAATATAATTTGACTATATTATCCACAAAATTTTTCGATAGATTTGATATCTCATTTCTATTCCCCATGAGATATGGTCATCAATCTATATATTGATTCCACTATATCTGCTTTCTTTGCTATTTATAGCACCTATTACATGTAAACTCTTATTTAGATGCTTTGGATTGCTGAAGAATGCTAATGAATTGTCCATTCTCTACAGAATGTTAAAGCTGAAGTGAATTGAGAAAGAAAGCGCAAAGAACAATTTATATCACTATTGTTTTTAACACATTATATTACTTTTGCCAGTTGTACTTACTTTTATACTATTAATAGAGAAGTTGCTTAGGTTTATTTGGTTTTTTCAACACATATTCTGTCACACAAATTGTATTATTTATTGTAATCGGTTGAAAAAATATTTTGAAGTTAAAAGTTTGATAATTAAATTATTTTAGTTGTATAATAAAATTCAATATATGTCAATCATTTTTGTAACTTTTTATTATAAAAGAAGTTAATTGTTTAAATATATGTGTATATATAATTATAGTGATTATTTCCTTTGTAAAAGTTAGTTGAGCTTAAAATAGTCGTCATAAATGTACCAAAAAATAGCCATCATAACATGGTGGTAGCACTGTCAATCTTTTTATTAAAAAACTTGGACTTTTAATGGCAGTTAAAATATCATTTGAAGAGTCTAGACTTTCTATATCTGCTTTATGCACCCCTTCAACAATCGAAGTTGAGAGTATGTTTTAATCGATGTAAAAAAGATTTTCTATGGTAGTTTCCGTGGAAAAAGAAATCCTTAAATGAATAAATCTTATGCTGCAACTTGCATTTTTGGAATGAGAATAAAGTATATCTTCGTACAGATAATTTATCTTCTCCAGCCAGTAAAAGTATGACATGTGTATTGTTTTGTTTAGTTTTAGAAATTTTTCTGTAGAAAATAATTAATTATGACATGTCATGATTTCGTTAGCGGGATAATATAAGTTATTTTCTTATACCAGGAGATACATTATATAAGTTATTTTCATTGGCTGGATGAAATAAGTTATTCTCTTTTGGAATTCATTAGTAGAAATTTTTGGATGTGAAATCAAACAACTCACAAGTTCTACATTGGTTGGAGGAGGGACTTTGACAAAAAAAAACACTTCCCACATAGAATGGAAGAAGAACTTTGAAAAAAACTCACACTATAAATAAATGTTTTCTCCCTTCATATTTCTTTGTCCTAACTTGAATACTATATCCTTAGCTTCTTCTTTCTCCATCATAATCTTTGTCGAAATATTTTCGGTCAACTTCTCTTTTTTCTATGATACTAGAATTGACACACAAACAATCAAATTGTGGAAATTTCAAGAACCGACACTAGTAGTCATATTGTGAGAAAGTTAAATTGACACGAGTAGTCATATTGTGGGCATTTCGAGAATTGACACTGATAGTTATATTGTAGTGTATTTGAAATGGTTCTCACATAGCACTAAGAATTTGACAAACATAGAACTGGACTGTTTTTATCACGTGGATGGTTTGATTGATAGTCTACTTGTATATTTTGGGCATTGTCACAAAATATCTTAGAGAACAATCTGGTCATAACTTAGCCAATAATTATTCTTTCATTTCATTTAGAATTGTTCGAAGCTACATCAACAACATCTTATATGTTAATCTCACCAATTGATTGTTTGTTAACTTGATG
The DNA here is from genome assembly GCF_001865875.1 of Lupinus angustifolius. Lineage (NCBI taxonomy): Eukaryota > Viridiplantae > Streptophyta > Magnoliopsida > Fabales > Fabaceae > Lupinus > Lupinus angustifolius. Next base: position 14,376,542 of record NC_032021.1, read on the forward strand.
TTATAAGAGATCCTTTTATTCTAGACATTCTTAATCATATAATATATATTATATCGGTTTGCGAGGTGAATTTTAGAAGGATAAAGAGAATGAAGGCTTGAGAACCGTAAAATACATTATTGATATGACAAGTAGCCTTTATTTTTTATTTTTCCCTCCAAACTCAACTCGCAAACATATTGTGATTTTAACACTTTCTTGTAAATAACATTAGACCAAATATAGATTTACCAATGAATTTACTAGAAAGATTTAGTTATTCACCAAGTGGAAGACGTTGGGATGAAGTGAAACAGGTTATTTGTTATTTCCATGATACTTCTGATATGAGTTTTGTTTTACCAGAATGAAGTAAAATCAGAATTTGTAGGATGTGTTGATGTTTGGTATCTTTTTTATCCCCACGGGTTTGATCATAAGCAGGTTTCCAACAATTCAGAAATATTAGCTAGTCATGAAGTAACTTGATAACACTTATAGTTAAGAGCTAGGAACCAACATATTAAAAGGGCATGTGGATTGTTTATAGATATTAAGTCAATAATATGTCACTAAGACAATGCAACGTGTATTTTCATACATAAAAGGATAGTCTCATACTGAATAAATCAAAACAAATTTCATTGAAATCCATTTATACGAGTTGGATTCCTCTTCAATAGATGAGAGTATTTTTTATCTTTTTAGTTTAAAAAGTAAAAATATATTCTCAGAATAAATAAAAAAATATAAATATTATTGTATATTATTTTTATTTGTTATTTCATAATACTCTCATCTCTACTACGGAAAAAAGTCGAATTCCCTTTATACTCATGAACTCAAAAAAAAGTGATATTGATATTTGACTTAAGCTCAAACAACACCCTATCAAAAGCCCATACTTCAAGAATAATGTATTTTATAAGAAGTAACCTATGAATGATGTATATTTTTCCTTAGCTAGATTTTTATCTAATAGAGTTTTTCTTAGCATGGTCTTCATGAAGCATATTTATCATGTATAATGAGTTAAGGGAATTGTTGTAAAAGGTATAATCCTTATCTAATTTTATGTTCATTCTATCTTCCATCGAGTTAAAACTTTTAGATGTAGGATTTTACCCATTTCTATAATTAGACTTTTGATAGTATGAATAAATAAAACTAGACTAATTCTTCAAAAAAAAACTTTTATTTTCTGCCAATATCTCTTCTATTCATCTCTAAATTGTTTTCTATCCTCAAAAAGAAAAGCTAAAGTTGTTAATAAATATCCCATAATATAAATTTTCAACCAAAACTTTCTCACAATAAATAAAAGACAAAAGAAAAGAAAATAAAACAAATAGTTTTCTCTTCAAGTGTAAATTCTGATAAGAAATCATCACTGTAACAATAGCATCGCCGCAGCAAAACCGTAAACTGCCAACCGCACATTGGCGCGTCTACCGAACGCGCCACCACCATTTGGTGGCTGCGCCACCGTAACCGGTGGAGATTGAGTATCTGTGTCAGGATCTGGCGGCTCAACATACGGCGGAGGCGGCGGCTGGTTGAGGCTTGGTGGTAATCCGAGGCCGCGGTCAACGTTAATTTCGAAGGCCATGCCGCGGCTGCACTGAACGCTATCGACGCCGGCGTCGGAGAAGAAGTAGTTGGGTCCGACGATGGTCAACGGAACAGGAACGGTCAACGCCTCGCCAAAACGACTGCTTCCGCTGTCGTATATGAAGGTACCATTGTCGGAATTGTCGGCGGTGCAGTTCAGATAGGTGGTCTCGTTGTAAGTCTGAATCACTGTCTGATTCGAATTTGTATTGAAAACTAAGTATCGTGAAAACCAAAATTAGAATCAGATTGCTGTATCCAAATAATGTTGAGGTAAATCTTCACATTTATTGTTTTAAATTCCAGTCCTTAATATCACGATTCAATGAGATACTGGGAAATGAGTTCGATTTTTTTTGTAATATTTTATTCCTTAAGAGTTTGTTTGGGAGTTGAATTTCGGAGGGAAAGGAAAGCTTGGGAGTCATGAAATACACTTGTGAGATGACTCTAAAATCCAACTCTCAAACACGCCCTAAAAGTTAGGAATTTGTTTTCTCCATAGACTAACAAACAAGTGGAGATGTCCAATGGAGAAATAAAGAAGCTCATGGAGATAGCTTCCAAGGGGAATAAAACACGTAGTCAACTCATGATCTTAGTGACTTAGTAGCTAAAGATTTCGTTGAGTTGCCAACGAAGTACATATTCTGAATTTAGGTCACTGATCAATTAAAAATATATATTTAAATTAAAAGTTTAATTATTAAGTATTTTACAGTAATCTATCTTAGCGAGTTAATGCTAGCACAATTTAAAATACTGTGATTATGTATCATTTAAAGCATAAGAGAGGGAGAGTGATTGATCTTACTGAGATAATCGCCGAGGTTGAAGGTTTGAGATGCAGCCCAAGAAGAGTAGTTTGTGGAGGGTGTGTTGGTGGTGGAGTTGAAGAACCACCCAGCAGTGCCGCCAACAGTATGGTTGTGGTATCCAGTTGCGGCGGAGACGGCAGTGAGGAGAAGGGTGAAGGCCGTGAAGTACACCGCGATATGCTGCACCATGGTGGGTGGGTATTGAAACTCAGCTTAGATGGGGATTTTAATAACTAATATACAAATGGATGCTTCTAAGTTGGAACAGAGTCATGGCCAGAAATAAATTATTTATTCTAATTGGACCCCATTTACTATTTTTTGAGACCACTTTCTATTTTCTAAGAACCAATATATCAAAAATAATTAAGGAACCAAAATATTTTAATATTATTTAAGAGTTTAGTATCTATCAATCATAAAATCATAGTGTTGGATGATGAGTGATTTCTCAAGTACATAAAAAATAAATTCATAATTATATATATATATATATATATATATATAATTTTGTTTGTATTACTAAGGATATTCCCTAAATTCGGGATTCATGGTTTTCCCTCCCAAAAATTGAATCATTAACCTTAAAAATCTAGTAAGGTCTTACACTACTAGATCAACGTTTTATATATATAATTAAATCTTTATATATTATAAAATAAAATCTAGATGTGTGTATGAACTCCAACACCATACAATAAGTATAGAAAATGAATATAAGGACTTGAAAGAAGCCAATAGGAAACAGACGCGTATATAGATTCTACAACTTTGAAGACTTCAGAATGTGAAGTATTGTTTTATCTTTCTTGTTTTTCTTACACACATAAAATAATGTACTTTTTTATGATAGTATTATTAAATTTGTCTTGTTGCCAGCATTTCCTTCTATATGACTAAATGGACAGGGCATCATCACCGACCTAGTTGAAAATCACATGTCTTGAAACTTAAAATACTTACAATAAAAAAGTATGCACTTATATTGTAAGCGTTTTATTATTATCCACCATTATATTCTTTTATTATTGACTCTTCAAAAAGAGTAATACAAATAAAAAATAAATGATATATTGATTGTATATAAATCTTTACACTGACAATGTATAAATATTATTTTCAAAATATTTTTTAGCCTTTAAATCTTACACCTCTTGTGATCAATGGGACAATGGGCATTACCATGTGTCCTTTTTCAAAATTTTATGTAAATCATAATTCGTTTTGTTTATTTAATTGTCTCACTTATGTTTAGTGATTGACTCAAAATAAAGCAAAATTATGAGCCAAACTAAGAGTTTAAAATTGGAGTTGTTATCAAAATTGTATATTTGTTATTGATTATTATTTTAGATTTGTTTATGATTTCCATCACAATTCCCACATCCTAAGTGCAAAAGGGTGGTTGAATGATTTTTTTTTGTTCCTCACAATTCTACATCACTTTTTAGGTCAGTAACTAATCATTTTGACTTTCATTGAGTCTCACTTCAATCAATTCAAAATAATCAATCAGTGTATAATAATGTTTTTCAAAATAAATTAAAGATTTATTTTGGTTTTTCAAGATTTTCGTATATACTATATTACCAATTTAGTTTCCAAAAATTTGGAAAACTCTCACCGTAAACCCCAAGAAATTTCTCCGTAACACACTCTTGTCTATCCATTAGTGGAAACCATTTTTCTTTTTTTCCTTAGTCGAAATTGGTTACTCATGCAAAATTTATAAAGTGAAACAATGTCGTTTTACCATCTATGTTTAGCGATTAGGTTCGGGGTAGATTACGAGTGGAGAATGTATTAACTTATCCTATTATATGCCATAGTTGAATAGGATATGATAAATGCAATGCAGTGAAGTGTTGAACTCAGCTTGCGTTCTGCTTTTACATATTTAATTCACAAAACTTGTAAATATATCAGAAACCTGTTTCCCCTAACCATCTATGGTTCAAAATTTTCTTATTCATAACTGCAAAACGTTTAGTATTTTGAGGTCATTCTAGAAACATGGGAAAAATTGCATGTTTGGTACAATTTCATGCCTAATGATTCTAAACCTACAAATGCATATACAACAGGAATTGCAACTAGGTAGGATGGTGCACACTGTACAAAGCAACACTGCTATACTAATATGCAACTAAGACTAGATTAAGATTTAAGAGGCAAGACAATTGGTCCTCACACTAGCACGACATCGATACACAACAATAACCATCAATCCCTTATCCCACTAGGTGGGGTCAGCTTAGTAGGACATCGATACTTGCACCAAAATTGTCTGAGCTTTGCTAAACCATACCTGGAGCCTTTTTCAGCACATGTATTTCATAGAAGAGTCTTACGGTGCTGTAAATGGTAGAAGGTTCGGCCATTGCACAATCGGCCTGCTTCCCACAAGCTGACCTTGTTATAACCGGTGGGATGAGAGAAATGCCAAGCTCATCTATAGACATGACCTGCTTTTCGGTGAAACAATTTTCCCACATGAGATGGTTCATGGATGGTGCAACGAAGAATGGCTTGCTATAGTCCCATGCTCGCACAATACACGTAAGTAGATTGTCGCACAACCCTGCCTCGATCTGCATCAGCATGTATTTATATTAAGAAAAGCAAGTGCCAATAGTCAACTACTTAAGTACTTTAAATAGAAACATGCACATTGCTGTTTATACCACGTAAACTCGATAACTGCAAATTACACTGCGCTTAGGAATAGACATAATATCATGTGAATTCAAGTAGATTGCATGTGAAGGTAAGTCTTAGTCGAGCCAACTTGTTTAATTACGAGATAACGCTTCTATCATGTTATTGAGTACAGAAAGTGAGACAGAATCTGCTGACATTTATCAGCACAATTACCTTGCCAAGTGTGTTTGCCGATAATGGAGCGATGACCATGATATCAGCCCATCTACTGAGCTCAATGTGAAGCATACCATCGCCTAGTTTTTTCCAAGTACCCCAGTCATGGTCATCGGTATATACGGGCACACCCAAGGGCATTGATAATCTGCCCATAAAACGCATAGATGCTCTTGTGACAACTGCTTTTACTTCTGCCCAACATGAAAAACAACTACAAATATATCCGAATTTTACAGCAGTAACACATCCGCAAGCAGCAAGTAGAATCCGAGGCTTCCTCTGAGCAGCAAACTCACATACAGCCTTTCCTTTTGCACTTGCAGGATCTGAGGCTGAGCTAGCCATTACCTGGAGATTTCAACAATTATCTTAGTCCAATCATATTTAAAGACTATATGTTTAAACCATGCCTTAAATTTGTTAAAACATAAGCATATCTTAAATTTTATCTACCATGTTCAATATGTATATCCACATCAAAACAACATATGAGAAAACCAACCACTACCAGTTCTTATACACTAACATACCCATGCACAAATTGAAATTTGTAATTATAATATGTTGTTGAAGATTTCAATCACCTGTTAATAAAAAAGATTTATATTATGAAGACAAAGGAAACAGAATTGTTAAAGAAAAGGAACCATGTAAATGTTATGAAGACAAAGGAAACAGAATTGTTAAAGAAAAGGAACCATGTAAATGCCAAATACCATATTACTAGCATCAATGAAGTTGCATGTTTTAACTTTTGAGACCATAATTTTGACTTTGAGGTTAATTTCTCCCTACCTATGATTTTGAAAATAAATAACAACAATAATAATGATAAAATAATTAAAATAATGATCTTAATAAGTGAATCCAAATAAAGACAATCATGCAGCTGCATAACTAAATTATGCCTTTTCATTATGGCAAAATGTTACACAAGTGTTAAAGCTTGGTCAGAAAGAACTTTTTGGTAGTCATACAAACATTAAGTTATTCAAATTGTGGACTGCATCACGTGATGTAGCCACAATATTGTTATACCGCAACCACAATTGCGGTTTGACAACGAATCATAATGAAGTGGCCGCATCGGACCGCACTGCAAGCACATCGGACCGCATTATGTCTGCATCATCAGACTATATCAAGTTCAAAAAAATAACTTTACCCCAAATAATTCACACGTAACTGTGACCGTAATCACAGTTTAAAACACAGGACTTATAGGCTATCAGACATTGGAGCATATACAAATTAGCACAAGGTTGACTTATTTCAAACTTATAGCATCATACAGAAAGAAAGTGAGAATTGCTTCCAATACAGTGTATCAAGAAGATTGACAACTGATGCCAAAAGATACACAGCATTTAGTAACACATTATAAATAAAGAAAAGGATTTCCCATCAAAGGTTCATTCACCATTTTACACCTTATAATAATGCATCTATATAGAACATTCATGATCACAACAATAAATAGAAATAGAACTGAATCTTGACCCAAACAAACTTAGTCCTTCAACTTATTCAAACACTAAACATCAAGAAGGAACGACCCATGATTCAAAATCGCATAAAGATTATAAATTCCAATTAAAGAATCGATTTTGAAGCTTTGATCATAAAATGGGAAGAAAATAAATGAATAAAAAAGAAGAATGCAAGTAAAAAAATCCTCACAAGTTACTCTCTTATGAAATGATGATCGAAGAATATCCCTTTATCTGTTTCAATGTATTTCTCTCAGAAATCAAAATCACAAGCAATAGAACAGGGAAATATCATTGCCAAGTTGAAGTTTTTTGAATTTTTCTCAGAACCTATGAATAGCGGCTTTTCATGCCTTGTGTAGTGTGATACACAAACAATTTGTTCTGTTTTTGGACCTTCGTTGGACAAATCAACTTAAGCCCATAACCCAAACATGCAAGTGTATATATGAATTTGAGTGATAATCACTTTGGTCTGGAAAATTTATCTACATCTAGATGTTAGGAATGTTATATCATCATATTATATCATCTACTAATTAATTAAAAGTGTAAAATGTATACATTGATGGTATAAAGATTTGTAGACATGCACTTCATTATATATCGTTCATTTGGATTATCTTTTATGAAAAATCAACAATAATAAAAAATCAACGATGATGATACAATGACACTGTATAAAACTCATATGCATACATCTTTTTCATCTTTTTCTCATTAAGTAATGATCATCTCCATTAATGGGAGAACAAGTACCACGTACTAACACACAAACACGATATGTAATAACACTTTTATCTATTTCTTTATTATGAAATTACATTTTTGCTATTGAAAATATGTGTAGTAACAATCATTTGATTCTCCATTAATGGAGAGGATCCTTGTCCCTACTAATCCTTCTAAAGTGACATGTCACTTATAAACTCAATCATTAATAAATGAAGTATCATTTTATGACACATGTCATTTTTTGTGGGTAGAAGGATTTAGTAGGAGGATATATCATTTTCTGTTACTTAATCTTAGACATAAAATGTACTTTCATCCTACTAAAAAAAATCAGTATTGTGAGAATCGAACCGGACTGACAGTCCGATCGCTGTCCGGACATGAAAACGACACTGGTCAAATTGTGTTAAATCGAATGATGGGTTGAACCAATTCCAGTCAGACTGTGTTAAACCGGGAAGTGAATCAGATGGTTCATTTAAAATTAAAAAAATGGAACATTACTCAAACGTTTTGTTTTACTCTAGTCCACAAAAACGGAGAAATTAATGTGGTAATAAAGAAATGAAAAACAAAGAAACAACATATTGTTTCTCGATTGTCGGCTGAAGTTGAGTATTGGTCTATGACAACTATTACATGCGGACTCAAATGGTTAAAATGGATTCTTTCTAATTTTGACATTGCTCATACCAAACCTATGATTCTTGACTGTGATAGTCAATCAGTCTTGCACATCGCTAAAAACCTAATATTTCATGAACGCATCAAACATATAGAAGTCGATTGTCATTTTGTTCGTAATGAAGTCTTCAACCATAATTTTCTTCCAACCTATGTCTCTACTACTGCTCAACGCATAGATATCTTCACCAAAGCTTTAGGAAAACTACAATTTCAATCCTTCTTTGGCAAGTTAGGCACTATGAATCTCCATGCTACCACTTGAGGGGGTAATATAGTAATAACAAACCAAATTCTTATAAACAAATTTGTTTAGACTGATTAGGTTGTTATTATCCTAAAATTAAATTTGAAAGTGATATATAAACATATTGTTTAGATTTTAGGAACAATTTTTGTATATATAAAAATGTAGTAGTGATACATAAAACATAATCCATTTCTTTACATAAATATCATTTCAATATAATCGGACATAGTTATTAATTATAAAATCTTTACATTATATATTATATTTATAGATAAAAATTATTAATTAGATATGAAATCAAACAATTTAGCCGAATAGTTTATGTTTAAATTCATTAAACCTAACACAGAACCTCGTCCAATTTAATATCTTATTCGAGTTTCACAATATTAAAAAAATGTAATCATACTTTAGTCTTTAAAAGTATATTCCATTAAATTACCTTAATATATATATTTAGGAACTAAACATATAACTTTTATCTGAGATTAAAATGATTATTGATTACAATGTGATCAATGAAATGTTTATTTACTCGATATCAAACAGTTGCGAATCCTTTTTAATTGATATGGAAGCAAGATCAATGAATCTTGATAGATGAACTATTGATTACGTTCAATGATGTCTATTCCAAGGTTTTGAAATTATTCCTCAACTCTTGAGAACTTTGAAGTCTAACTTAGAAAGTTGGAGTAGCAATTTTCATGGTGTCTTAAAAAGTATGACAATAATTAATCATTCACTATGTCGTTATGATGAAGTCTTCCTCCTTTTTCACCATATATATGAGACTTGAGAGGAAGGGATGCAACAAACAAGTGAGAAAAAACAACATAGAGAGAAAGTGAGAGAGTTTATATTCACTTAGTGTGAGACTTGTATTCATAGTGAGATACCAGAGAAAGTTTATATTTCTATCATTTTAGGGTGAGATTGAGTATTATCCTCTTAGTAAGAGAGAGTCAAATATTATAATCCTACTTTCTATAGTGCAGATATTTTCTGGACTAAGTCCAGTGGTTGTTTCCTTCTCACATTGAGGAGGTTTTTCCACATTAAAATTTTGGTGTTATTCTTCTACTCTTCTCTATTTTCTTTATCCACTAGCCATTTCCGCAAGTACTCGTTTTGTATCACATAGACAAAGAAAATTGGTTTTAAATTTCCCAACACAAACTACTGATCATTTTCATTTCGGCTTTCAAAAAATGATTTCGGCTTTCAAAAAATGATTCAGAAAAAAGGTTCTGAACAAAAACGATTCATATAAAATCATAACTACATTATAATACCATCCACATCTACATTGAGGAATAAATAAGTGATGGAGAGTGCAAATTGATATTTTATCTCTTTTACAAATAAGAAAATAAAAACAAATACAAGATTACATAAAGTATAAAAAAGAGAGACTGAATAAAAGTGCAAAAAGTTAAAGGGAAGTAGGAAAAATAATTTGAGGAAAAAATAAAAAGTATTTTGGGTAAGTAATTGGAATGAATCTCAAAGCTTCATTCATGGTTCAAATGGTAATTTTTATTGAAGATAGATGATAACTAGCATTTTGAAAACTGATATCTTTCTTTACCCCACCTAACATCTATCTAAACACAAGCCATGTTACATCAACATATAAGACCTTTCAATTCTGATATGCATTAAATAAAATTAAATAAATATTTGTACATTGTCAAATCTATGGTAGTGTACTTTCTAGAAATTTGAGTGAATTACCTTTCCTTCAAACACTTGAAGATTCATGTGAGAAAAATAACCTTAATTTAGCGATTGATGCAATTTATAAGATTTTACCCTCAAGCTTTAATTTTAAATATTTTGGGTCCTTGTTCGAAATTTGCCACTCAATTAGCTTAACAAACCATATTTTAGATTGTCTAAAAGGGTTATTAAACTTAACTAACTAACATATTTAACTATATTATATAATAATATTCATATTATTATATATGTAATTTTAATATAAAAATATATACAAAAATAGAATTTAATTGTTATGGTTATATGAGTCTAGTAAAAACCATGTATATTAGCCTATTTAAATATATGTATATTAGTTTATTTCAAGACATTATAATATAATAGAATTTTAAATAGGCGAACGTACAGGTGATACATAGGCTTTTAAGTTTTTTTAAATAGATAAACAAGTCAGACCTAAACTTCTATATAGAATATAGGAGGCCCTTTTAAGAAAAAGTTTAACTTGATATGACATATTTCTACCATTAGTCCCACTTAATGAACAATGGAGAGATCCATAGCCAAACTACTTATCTTGCCACGATTGTGGATTGATACCTCTTCATGATTTTAATTGATTTACGCTTATTTATTTTATGAGCTTAGGTCCAACTTGAAACTTAAATAATTACAATCTTAGTATTCAAACTTAAACATTTTTTTGAGTGTTTTAATTAGGTTTGCTCGTGTGATTAAGGGGGAGAACAACTATTGAAGAATTTATCATTTCATTTCTTTTATGTTGGGATGATGTTCTTCCCTATTTTTTTTTCTCTATCATTTTCTACATAATCATAACTAGTTTTTTGCATTTATTTCACAAGGATTTGCCCTTCATAATAATGATAAATAATTAATAATTTCTTCATTCTATGTTAGGAGGACTAAAATTAAGATTTATTAACTTTAAAACAAGCATGATTAATGTTTAAGTGGATCTAACATCACAACCTCATTATTCATAAAATATACCAATTTATGATCGAGAGAATAGGCCAAGCGTCAAATATGACCAAGACAGAACTTCGCCAAGCCAACCAGGTCACTCTGCAGCAGTTCCTAACGGAGGGAAGACTAGAACATGCATCATCAATTCTGACTGAGGCAATAAGGCTCAGCCTGACCAAGGCACACACATCTCTGACTGTAGCACACCAAGCATAATGCATTAGACAGAGCCTTCACACCATGATGCACCAAGCAGCAAGACAAGACCAACTTCTGATGCAGGAATCATGACACACCAGTTCAAAGACTTACACTAGAAGGAATAATTTGCAATACAAGTAACACATTTTTCTCATAGTTTCTATTTTAATCATGTGTCATATAGTTAAGATAGTTAGTTAGGTTATAGTTGGAGATTTCTTTATATAAACAGGACTAGTTCAGAAATTCTCAAATCATTACTTCTTTTGTATAATCTCTTTAAGAAGGATTCTAGAATCTCATTCTATTCATAGTTCAATTTTCTCATATGGTATCAGAGCTCTTTTTCACAAAAGAGAAAAAGAGCTCTGCTAAATTCAACGAATTCAATCATCTCATCCACGAATGCCCCAAATCCATCACAAGACACAAGTTCACCCTACTATGTACATCCTTCAGAAAATCCAGCAACTACTTTTATTTCTTCCTTGCTGGATGGATAAAATTATTATCAATGTGCAAGATCAATGGTAATGAGCATGAGTTCCAAGAACAAAATTTCTTTCATTAATGGCTCCATTCTGATGCCTATCAAATTAGATCCCATATATCCGACATGGGAAAGAGCGAATAACATCGTTATGTCTTGGATTACTAGGTCAATTTCACCCTCCATTTCACAAAGTATACTTTGGATACATAAGGCTCATGAGGTTTGGGAAGAACTTAAGGAAATATTATTCCAAGGTAACCTCATTAGAATTGCTGAATTAGAACGATCAGTAGCTAATTTGAGGTAAGGTGAACTAGATATCAATAACTACTTCACATAACTCAAGATTCTATAGGATGAGCTTGATAACTTCAAACCCTGCCGAAAATGCACTTGTAGTGCACTTAGTGTCTAGTGATATCAAGATATGCAGAGAAGATGACAAGACCATTAGTTTTTAAAGGGACTTAAATGATGCATATAATGAAGTAAGATAACTAATTATGCTCATTGATCATTTGCCTAACATGAGCAAGGTACTTTCTTTGGTAATTCAGCAAGAGAGACAACTATATGAGCAAGATACATATGCAAAGGCCATGACAGTCTCGGGGAGTTGGAGAAGAAGATCATCATCTAATAGAGGTACAAACACAAATAAAAGCTTTGATAGAGGAAATTCTGGAACAGTAGGAAGAGGTTATTGGTCCAAGAATTTTGGAAATGAGAAATATTGCACTCACTACTAGAAGATTGGTCACACCATGGAGACATGTTATAGGCTTCATGGTTTCCTGACCAACTTCCATTTCACAAAAGGTGAGCAAGTGAACTCCTTGAGAACTGAAACACATCAAGATAATCAACAAGGTGATCAAAATAAGAATGATAAAGGGAACACCATCTTTGGGCTGAGTCGAGAACAATACAATGGACTTCTCACCATGTTGCACCAAAGAGAACCTAATACCAATATATTGCAGCAAAATAACCAAACCACTGGAAATACTTTCAATATACTCTCTACAACCTCTATTCCCCATGTTGAAGATGTTCCAGGTATGCACAAAACTACCTATGATAAATCTTAGATTTTGGATAGTAGAGCAACTAACCATGTATGCTCCACTCTATCCATGTTTTTTTATCACACCATTAAGCCAATCATAGTAAGATTTCCAAATAGAAACCAAGTCACTGCCAATTTTTCTAGCACTGTACCTATATTACAAAATCTTATTTTACATGATGTCCTATACCTATCCTATTTCTCATATAATTTCCTTTCTATTCCCAAAATTAGTTTCTTGTATGTCATGCACCATTTCCTTTTATGAATCATGTTGTAAAATTCAGGACAAGACATATTTGAGGATGATTGATAAAACTAGGATCATCAATGTGCTATACATTCTAAAAGCTGTTAAATTTTATCATAAAATCAACTTTACATGTATTGATGACATTAACATTTCTAGATTGTAACACTATAGATTAGGTCATATTTCTCATAGTAACATGAATGTACTTGTGAACAAATTTCCTTTTCTCAAGTTTAATAAATCTCACATCTATGATATTTGTCACCAAGCAAACAGAAGAAATTCCCTTTCCCCATTAGCAAAAATCAATCTTTGCAAAGGTTTGATCTTATATATTTTAGTATCTGAGGCCCTTTTTCCGTAACATTTGTGCATGAATATAAACATTTTTTTAACTATAGTTGATGATTGAACTAGGTTCACTTGGATATTTTTTATGAAGAATAAGGTTGAAACTTCACAGCTTATACAAGATTTTGTTACTTTGATTGAAACTCAGTTTTCAGTAAAATGAAAACTGTTAGAAGTGATAATGGTGTGGAATTTTTAATGAAATCTTTCCATTCATCAAAGGGCATTCTGCATCAAACTAGTTGCATATAGACACTACAACAAAATGGTGTTGTTGAAAGAAAACATCAACATGTGTTGAATATAGCAAGAGCTCTTCTAATACAAAGTCAATACCTAAAGTATATTGGTGTTATTCTATTAAAAAATTTGTATATGTGATTAATCTTTTGCCTACATCTATTCTGCATAATGCCTCCCCTTATGAGTTTCTGTATAAGAAACAACCTGATCAGCAACATTTGAGAGTTTTTGGTTCTTTATGTTATGTTAGCACTTTAAATCATTCTAGAGACAAGTTTGACCCTAGAGCTGTAAAATGCCTCTTTTTAAGATTTAAGGATGTGTTAAGGGATTCATTGTTCTTATTCTCTCCACTAGGGCCTTAGAGGTGAGTAGGAATGTAATATTCCATGAGACCATATTTCCCTAAAAACCTAGGAACACATTAAATTGTGATACCTCTTTCTCTTACACAAATAATTGATGTAACACCATGAATTTTCTGTATATGTTTTATAAATTATTCCATAAGACCAGATGCTGCAAATGACTGGATCCAGAAGTTGGAAAGGATCTTTCAGGCACTTATGTGCACTGAGGAGCAGAAGGTCACCTATGTGACATATATGCTGACTAAGGAAGCTGAAAATTGGTGGGAATTTACCAGACAACAAATGGAGCATGAACAACAAGTTGTCAACTGGACAACTTTCAAAGATAGATTTCTGCAGAAGTACTTTTCTGCGGATATGAGGACCAAGAAAGAAATGGAGTTCTTGTGTCTGCAACAGGGGAACATGACTGTTGGGGAATATGCTGCCAAATTTGAAGATTTGACGAGATATGCCCACACTACAATCAAGTGGGGAACGAAGGTCTAATTGTGCCAAGTTTGAGGATGGACTCAGACATGACTTGAAGGTGATGTTTGTACATCAGCAGATACCAGATTTTGCAACTCTGGTCAAAAGATGTCGGCTTCATGAGGAAAGTGTGAAGGCAAGGAATGTGACGCTGAAAAGTGTCGTACCACCCGGAAATTCCTATGGACCCCAAAGGAATTTCGGGCAAGGATATGGAAGGGAAAGCCATTGAACCGCAACCAGAAACCCTATGCTTCGTCATTAGGGAATCAACAGAGAAATTTCAAGCCTTACAATAACAGAGGCTTCCGACAATGAAAAAACAACAACAATAAAATGAGTTCACCAGTTGGGAACTCTAACAACAACACACCACCTTGGTGTTCGAAGTGCAAGGGGAAGCACTTCAGTATCAACTGCCCAATGTGTTATCACTGCAATCAGCATGGACACATCAAGCCGATGTGCCTTAAACTGATAAGGGAAGAAGTCAATATTGTTCAAGCGGCAAGACCTAAGGCCAAAGGAAGGGTGTTCACCATGAGCAGAATTGGGATTGAGGGTAATAAGGACCTCATACAAGGTAAATGTTATATTAATGAGATTTCCTTATATGTGATGTTTGATTTGGGTGAGACCTATTCTCTCATATCAATGATGTCGTCAACCAATTAGCATAGAAGGGTGTTCACCATGAGCAGAATTTAGATTGAGGGTAAGAAGGATCTCATACAAGGTAAATGTTGAAATAATGAGATTTCCTTATATGTGATGTTTGATTCGGGTGAGACCCATTATTTCATATCTAATGATGTCGTCAACCGATTAGCATTGCCTATACTTTCCTTACCATATGCCCTAATGGTATCAACACCTACTAATGAACCTGCCATAGTGTCAATCATGTGCTATCAATGTCCTATAACTTTAGATGAATGAACCTTTGTAGTAGACCTGATATATATACCCTTATCCAATTAGATATCATCTTAGGGTTAGTTTGGGGGGGGGGAGGAAGGGAAAGGGAAAGCTTGCGAGCCATGAATTACACTTGTGAGATGACTCCCAAGCCTTCCTTTTCCATTCCTTTCCTTCCAAAATCGAACTCTCAAACTAACCCTTAGGGATGGACTAGTTGTCTAACAACCATGTTCTTTTAAACTGCTTTCACAAAATAGTAATCTTTAGTGACCTCAAAGACCCCATCGAATCCTGTTATGAAACCAAAAGTACCATTGCCAATCAAATGAAGAAACTTTTGAAGGATGAAGCTCAAGTATTTATGCTACTAGCATCATTGGAGAAGAAAGGTGGAGAAGAAATTCAGAACCTACCATTGGTTAGGGATTTCTCCGAAGTCTTCCTATATGATATTCTTGGAACTGGACCGATCTCGTTAGCTCCCTACAAAATGGCATTGTTGGAGTTAACAGAGTTGAATAAGCAATTGGAAGACTTGCTACATAAACAGTTTGTCAGACCTAGTGTTCCACCATGGGATGCTCTAGTGTTATTCGTAAAGAAGAAGGATGGTAGTATGCGGTTGTGTACTGACTACTGATAGTTGAACAAAAGTCACCATCAAGAATAAGTACCCATTGCTTAGAATTGATGACTTGATGGATCAAATGAGAGGAGCTACCATGTTTTCAAAGATTGATCTTAGATCTAGGTATCACAGAATACGCGTGAAGTTAGAGGACATTCTGAAAACTGATTTTCGGAAGCGATATGGTCATTACCAATATCTTGTGATGCCATTTGGTATAACCAATGCTCCTACAGCGTTCATGGATTATATGAACCGGATTTTTCATTCATACCTCGACACATTTGTTGTTGTATTTATCGATGATATCCTAATTTATTCGAAAGATCAAGAAGAACATGCGAATCATCTGAGAATAGTGTTACAGGTGTTAAAGGACAACCAACTCTACGCCAAACTTTCGAAATGTGTATTTTGGTTACAATCGGTGAATTTTCTCGGGCATGTGATATCAAGCGAAGGAATTGTTGTAGACCTTGCTAAAGTAGGAAATGTGATGGAATGGAATTCTCCAAAATCCGTAACGGAAATCAGAAGCTTCCTTGGTTTAGGAGGATACTATCGAAAGTTCATTGAAGGGTTCTCGAAGTTGGCGTTGCCACTGACTATGTTAATAAGGAAAGACAAGGCTTTTGTTTAGCTATTTGCCTATTGGTTGATTCAAGTGTTTGTTGGTTAATATAGTTGTGGTTGGAATTTTTGCATGAAACTTTGTTTCCATACTTCTTTCATCACATATTGAATACTGGATGCATCATAGTCAATCACCTTGATGCTGATTGTGGGATACAAACAAGTAGCAACTAGTTTTATTGTTGATTTTCTATTTTTGGTATAACTTTGGAACCGTTAATCAGAATTGGACATATTATATATGCATTTGGGGTAGAAAAATCCCGCGATTCTTTATGTAGAACCCACCCTGAAAAAAAAGTATGTTTAATATTTCTTTTTTATTTTACAAGTTTATTTTTCCAATTGTTTTGATTTTGTTGCATTTAATTAAATTAGTTAGGCTTTGAGTTTTGTCCATAAACTTTTTGTGGATGTTTACTATGGTATTAGGATTTTATTGATGCAAAGTTTTGGTTGATCACTGAAATTTAACATGTATTTCACTTACTGTCCTACATGGTTCTGACTACTGCATTTAGTGCATGACTAAGGGAAATCCTAATTCTTTGCATCCAATAAATCCTGAAATTGATAGAACATTTCATATTTTGGTTAGAAAAGTTATGAATTTAAATTTAGATAGTGAGTCTTTTCATCTTAGTGTCAATCTACGTGATAGTGATATTGATTCTGCTGTTTTTGTGCATTCTATTGTTTCTGTACATTCTGTTGCTTACTCTGAAAATATGGTTGAACTACCTCCAATCCCACGTAAGAGGACATTAAGGGAGTTGGTTGCACCTAATTTCACATACGAAAGCTTGTCTATCCAGTATCCCATTGAGGATGTGTCATATGTTCTCAAAAGTGGACTAATCCATTTGTTGCCTAAGTTTCATGGACTTGCAGTTGAATATCATCACAAGCATCTTAAGGAGTTCCACATTGTATGTTCTACCATGAAGCCTCGTGATGTCCAAGAATATCACATATGTTTGAAGGCATTCCCACATTCACTTGAGGGCGGTTCAAAAGATTTGTTGTATTACTTGGCCCGTGGTTCTATTACTAGTTAGGATGACATGAAGAGAATCTTCCTTGACAAATTATTTCCTGCCTCCAAGACACTGCAATCAGAAAAGATATTTTTGGAATCAGACAACTACATGCAGAAGGTTTATATGAATATTGGGAGAGATTCAAGAGACTATGTGCAAGCTGCCCCCATCATCAGGAATAACATGGAGAGGAATATCACCGATGCTGCTAGTGGTTGTGCACTTGGAGATATGACCCCTTTTGAGGATAGAGGTTTGATTGAAAATATCTTTTCCAACTCTCAACAGTTCAGTGCAAGAAGTAGTGATGCTATAGTGGTCAAAGGTTTCCATGATGTTGGTACAGATTCGGTAAAACAATATAAACATGATAAAAACATTGACTCCCTTGCTACCTTGGTCATTCAACTTGCCATGAATCAGTAGAAACCTCCATTTGTAGCACGAGTTTGTGGCATTTGCACCACAACTGACCATTATGCTGATGTTTGTCCTTCTCTTTTGGAGTCCAAAACTGGTGATCATCTTGAGGCATATGCTGCAAATATTTACAACAATAGACCTCAACAACATCAACATAACTATGATCCTTCATCAAGCAGATACAACCCTGTTTGGAGGAATCATGCAAATCTTAGATGGTTTGATCCTTCACAGCCTCATCCAGGGCCACCATTTTAGAATAATAATGTTGCACAAAATAGACCATATGTGTCTCCCCTAATCTAACAGTAGAGGCAACAACAAGTGAATAGTAATCATGCTCCTGCATCTAGTGAACCTTCATTAGAAGAATTGGTGAGGAAGATGACATTGCATAATATGCAATTTCTGCAAGAGACCAAAGCTTCCATTCAGAGACAAGAGTCCTGCATTCAGAATTTTACCACCTAGATGGGACATATGACTACTTCATTAAACACATTGCACTCTCATAATCATGATAATTTGCTTTCCCAGACTATGGTCAACCCGAAGAATGTGAGTGCCATCATTCTCAGGTCAAGTAAACAGATTGAAGTTGACCTAGCTGCATAAAAAATGAAGTAGCCAGTTTTACAAGAGACTAAGAACACTAATGAACAAATTCTTGATAGTGAACCTTCCATAAGTGTTGCATAACCATCTTCCATTCCTCTTCCATTTCCTCCAAGAGCCATTCAAAGTAAGAAGATGGAAGAGGTAGACAAGGAGATCTTGGACAAATTTAGAAAGGTAGAGGTGAACATACCTTTACTTGATACAATAAAAAAAATTCCAAGATATGCAAAATTTCTAAAGGAGTTGTGCACTCACAAGAGGAGGCTCAAAGGTAATGAGAGGATCAGCTTGGGTAGAAATGTTTCCACACTAATAGATAAACATGTTTCTCACATTCCTGAAAAATGTAAGGACCTATGTACATTTGTTGTACCTTGCATAATAGGTAATAGCAAATTTGAGAATGCCATGCTAGATCTAGGTGCTTCGATTAATGTTATGCATATATCTGTTTTCATGTCTCTTTCACTTGGACGTATGCAACCCACTGGGGTAGTGATTCAATTAGTAAACATGAGTACTACCTATCCTGTTGGATAGATAGAGGATGTCTTCGTTCCGGTTGGTGAACTTATTTTTCCGGCTGATTGTTATATTCTCAATATGGAAGAGAGATCCTCCCATAACATAGTTCCTATCATTATGGGGAGGTCATTTTTTAATACTGTCCGAACCAAGATAGATGTCCATGCTGGAACATTATCTATGGAGTTTGTTGATATTGTTGTCCGATTTAATATTTTTGATGCTATGAAGCATCCATATGAGGACTATTTTGTGTTTCATATTTATTTACTTGATGAGTTAACTAATGAGCATA
>NC_032021.1:14396335-14487987 GCF_001865875.1 Lupinus angustifolius
CTCATACACTTGTCATACATGCACTGATTCTGAAATGTGTAATTCTTGTATTGATGAGTTTCTGCATATTTCTGTTGATCCAAATGTTGTAGAATCAGATTGCACTAACCCAATTGATGTAGATATCATACATCAATCTAATTTACTTGTCCAGGTGCAAGCTGCAGAAACTATGTCTGCTACTTTGGTTCCATCTTTTTTGCAGGCACCTGTATTGGAGCTTAAACCTTTGCCTGAAAACCACAAGTATGCTTACTTAGAGGATGATGAAAAACTTCTTGTTATTGTTTCCACCTCCCTTGATGTTGATCAAGAGGAGAAGTTGTTGCAAGTGCTGAAGAAGCATAAGAAGGCAATTGGTTGGACCTTAGCTGATATTCCTGGTATTAGCCCCATCTATGTGCCTGCATAGGATAATCTTGGAAGATGGAGCTACACTAGTGAGATAAGCCCAAAGGAGACTCAATCCAATCATCCCTGAGGTTGTCAAGAAAGAGATCACAAAACTTTTATAAGCTGGGATTATATATCCTATTTCTGATAGTCATTGGGTGAGCTCACTTCAGGTGGTTCCAAATAAGACAGGAATTATAGCAGTGAGAAATAATAGAGATGAATTGATTCCTACAAGAGTGCAGAGCAGTTGGAAATTCTGCATTGATTATAGGAGGCTCAACCAAGCAACAAGAAAGGATCACTTTCCTTTACCATTTATTGATCAGATGCTTGAGCGCTTAGCATGTAAATCTCATTACTGTTTTCTTGATGGTTTTACTAGGTACTTCCAGATCCATATTGCTCCTGAGGATCAAGAGAAGACCATATTCACCTGCCCCTTTGGCATTTTTTCCAATAGGAGAATGCCTTTTGGCATATGCAACACCCCTAGTACATTCCAGCGGTGTATGGTGAACATTTTCAATGACTTTTTAGAGAATTGCATAGAGGTGTTTATGGATGATTTTACAGTTTATGGATCTTCATTTGATACATGTTTGGATAGTCTGGATAGAGTTCTTCATAAATGCATCAAAACTAACCTTGTTTTGAATTATGAAAAATGTCATTTCATGGTAGAGCAAGGCATAGTTTTAGGGCATTTGATCTCAAATAGGGGAATCGGGGTAGACCCTACCAAGATAGATGTTATTTCACAATTGCCTTACCCCTCTTGCGTGCGAGAGGTTTGTTCTTTTCTTGGTTATGCTGGTTTCTATCGCAGGTTCATTAAAGATTTTAGCAAGAAGGCTCTTCCACTATCCAACTTGTTGCAAAAAGAGGTGGTCTTTGATTTTGATGAGAGATGTATGGAGCCATTTGATTGCCTCAAGACAGGCTTGAAAACCACTTCTATTATCCAGACACCTGATTCGACAGTCCCTTTTGAGCTGATGTGTGATGCTTCTAATTATGCATTGGGGGTTGTCCTTGCTAAAAAAATAGACAAACTGTCGAGTGTAATTTATTATGCTTCCAAAACCTTAGATGATGCACAAGAAAATTACACCGTAACTGAAAAAGAGCATTTAGCTATTGTATTTGCTCTAGATAAGTTTAGGTCTTATTTGCTTGGTTCTAGAATTGTTGTTTTCACTGACCATGCATCTTTGAAGTTCCTATTGAAGAAAGCTGATTCCAAACCAAGGCTGATTAGATGAATGCTCTTGCTCCAAGAGTTGGATTTGGGGATCCGTGATAGGAGTAGAGCACAAAAGTTGGTGGCTGACCATTTGAGTAGGATTGAGGGTGTTGTTGACATGATGCCTATTAGAGATGATTTTTCTGATGAACAACTTTTGAATATTTCTGTTTCTTTCCCACCCCTTGGTTTGCTAACATTGTTAATTATTTGGTTGTATATGTTTTTCCTCCACTTGCATCTAGAGCTCAAAATGATAAACTTAAGAGTGATGCTAAATATTATGTTTTGGATGATCCATATTTGTGGAGATTGTGTATTGACTAGTTTACTAGAAGATGCATTCCAGATCATGAGATTGAGTCAGTCCTTCAGTTTTGCCATTCTTCTGTAGTGGGTGGCCATCTTGGTACCCAAAGGACAACACAAAAGGTGCTTGACTCTGGATTTTATTGGCCCACCATCTTCAAAGATGAATGGAAGATTTGTAGCACTTGTGAGCAGTGTCAGAGAGAAGGTGGTACTCTTTCTTGGAGATAAGAGATGCCTCAACAACCTATATTGTTTTGTGAGGTGTTTGATGTCTGGGGTATTAATTTCATGGGTGATTTTCCTGTTTCTTTTGGATTTTACTATATTATGCTTTCTGTTGATTATGTTTCTAAATGGGTGGAAGCTAAGGCCACCAGGACTAATGATGCTCGGGTTGTTATGGATTTTGTTAGGTCTCACATTTTTTGCAGGTTTGGCATACCTAGAGCTATTGTTAGTGACCAAGGCACCCACTTCTGCAATACATCCATGCAAGCTATGCTCAAGAAATATGGGGTTGTCCATAGAGTTTCCACACCTTATCACCCTAATGTAATGGTCAAGCTGGGATTTCAAACAGAGAGATAAAGAGGATTTTGGAGAAGATGGTGCAGCCTAACAGAAAGGATTGGAGCAACATACTTGAGGATGCTCTTTGGGAACATAGGACTACTTACAAGGCACCCATAGGGATGTCCCCATATCAGGTTATCTTTGGTAAAACATGTCAGCTTCCTACAGAGATAGAGCATCGTGTATATTGTGCTGTGAAAACTTGTAACTTTGTTCTTGTTCAAGCTGGTGAAGAAACAAAGGTCCAATTGAATGAACTCGATGAGATCCGCTTAGAAGCCTATGAAAACTCTAAGTTTTACAAAGAGAAGATCAAAAGATTCCATGATAACTTGATTTCTAGAAAGGAATTTTTGGTTGGTCAAAAAGTGTTGTTGTACAACTCTAGGCTTGGACTCATGAGTGGCAAGCTTCGTTCTAGGTGGATTGGTCCTTTTGTTGTTGCTAATGTGCTTTCTTATGGTATTCTAGAAATCAAAAGTGAATCCACAGATAAGAGCTTCAAGGTTAATGGGCATCGCCTCAAGCCTTTCCTCACAAATCCTTCCTTAGTGGATGAACTTGTGGAGGAGGACTCATTGGTTGAACCCACTTTCCTCCCTCCATGAATCAGGGAGTTTTTCTTTCTCTTCTCTATTTTTTATTGCACTTGTCCAATTCCATTGATTGATACGTATGTCTGGATTTTCAAATTGTGCTACATTGGGACAATGTGTAGTTTAAGTGTGGGGGGGACTATTGTAGGTTGTAGGTATTGTTGATGCATGCTTTTCTTTGACTTTTATGTTTTGCTTAGGTTTGGGAATTTTCTCTTATACTTTCATTCACTTAAGTCTTGATATCTTGTGGAGTGAATCCATGCATTTATGTATGTCAAGTTGCTTTTGAGAATTAAGATGTTGAAACAATTGCGATAGACTTGTCCCTTGTGAGAATTTGAGCCCTAATTGTGGATGGATTGTTATATGTCATCTAATATTCTTTCATGTGTGATTGCACTCTTCATTACTTGCACTCTAGAACTTGACTTGTTTCTTGGTGATACTTGATATTCACATGCACTTATTGAAGTGATCTAGGCATTTCTTTTGAATAAGTCACTTAGCCATATAAGCTTACCTTGAACGAATTTATACTTTGATAACCTCTTTGAAACTTTTACCTCTTTTATTGTTATTTAGCTCATTACAAGCTTATAAGTGAAAAACCGTGATTGTCCTAACCTTGGGGAGTTTTGGAGCTTTGGAATTGTTTTGTGAATAGGTATTAAGTAAGAAAGTATGCATTGTTCTTCAAATCTTGTGGATTCTTGGTTATGTCTTAATAATGGTTAATACAATTGTGTACATAAGTGTTCATAAAAAAAATCAAAAAATCAAAAAGAAAAAATGAAAATAAAAAACAAAAAAAAACAAAAAGAGAAACAAAAGTGAATAAAAGGTTGAGTGAGGCAAAGAAGATTGTAATTAGAGATTTGGTATTATTTTGGGTTAAGTTTTACTTACTTTTTACTTATTCCTCATTGCTCATCTATTCCATTTTGTTTTACCTACATATCTCATATTTATCCTACCTTGCCCTTAGCCCCATTACAACCTTGAAAAATCCTTTTGATCTTTATGTGCGTGTGCTTATGATGTTGATGTTAGAGGCTTATCAAGCCTATGGTTGTGTTTGTTTTCATGAAGTGTTTTGAGTGTAAACACTTGCAACCTAAGACATATAGTGTAAACACTTTAGAGAGCATATCTTGTGAGGTTCTATCATTGTTGTGACTCGCCTCTTGGTTTGATTGGTTTCGTGGCATACTTGAATTCATTGGATGATGTTCATGAATATCTTGATTTGATTCTTTTACTCTTGTGTGTTTGATTTTTCTTATTTCATTGCATTTCCTAGATTTCATTGTGAAGTATGTGACTTTCTTAGGTGTTTCCTTTTCTAGTTTTTTTTATCATCTTGCATGACTCACTTTGGTGCATATCAGTTAACATAGCCTTATTTCTTGATTTTATCCAAGAGTGAAAAAGGTTAAGTGTGCGGGTATTTGATGAACAATTTATTACACACTATTCATAACCTTAATTTAGCATGATTGATGATTCTTGGTGCCTAATGGACTTTGTTTCACATGGTTTAGTGTTTTAGACTTTACTGGACTAATATCCTAAAATGAGTTAATTCGGGATTATTTAGCCTAATTAAATCTATTATCATTTTCAGATCATATTTGGCACCAATGACATTTTGGGCATTATGGAAGTGGAGGATATGTGTTGAAGTGAAGATTGTATTTTTATTTTGGGAGTTTTTATTTGTAAATTCGGTTTTAGTTTTGGGCCCATTGTTTAGGACCCACTATCGGTTTTACTCTTTGTAAAAGAGGGAACCCGAATTCCACTCCCACTCTCTACATTCACTCATTTTCATAATTTCATTTTCCCCTCTTTTGCTCTACTAGGGTTTCACATCTTCTTCAAAGTCAGTTTTCATTCATCTTCTTCATTTTCGGTTTGTATCTTCCACCGAATGGAAGACTAAACTTGTAGACTAAATTCCTTTGGTAATATATCACAACTCTTGAGGTTTTGTTATTAATGCATTTTCGGTTTCTTTATTGTTGATTTCTTCTATCTTAGAAAAATTTTTATGAGTTTATCTTCGCTTATTTCTTTTACATTTATTGTTGATTTCTTTGACGATATCCTGATTTATTCGAAAGATCAAGAGGAACATGTGAATCATCTGAGAATAGTGTTACAGGTGTTAAAGGACAACCAACTCTATGCCAAACTTTCGAAATGTGAATTTTGGTTACAATCAGTGAATCTTCTCGGGCATGTGATATCAAGCGAAGGAATTGTTGTAGACCCTGCTAAATTAGGAAAGGTGATCGAATGGAATTCTCCAAAATCCGTAATGGAAATCAGAAGCTTCCTTGGTTTAGCAGGATACTATCGGAAGTTCATTGAAAGGTTCTCGAAGTTGGCGTTGCACTGACTATGTTAACAAGGAAAGACAAGGCTTTCGTCTGGACGGAGAAGTGTGAGGAAAACTTTCAAGAATTGAAGAAAAGATTGACTACAACACATGTGTTGATTCTACCAGACTCGAAGGAGAACTACAACGTGTATTGTGACACATCTAAACAAGGCTTGCATTGCATGTTGATGCAACAACAAGACGTGATAGCTTATGCTTCAAGAGAACTAAAGATGTATGAGCAGAATTATTCGATGCACGACTTGGAGTTGGAGACGATAGCATTTGCTCTCAAGATCTAGAGACATCACCTTTATGGTGTAAGATTTGAAGTCTTCACTGATCACAAAAGCTTGAAGTATATGTTCGACCAAAAGAAGTTGAACATGAAGCAGAGACGATGGATTGAATTCCTCAAGGACTACGACTTTGATCTCCAGTACCACTCTGGGAAAGCTAACATGGTTTGTCTTGAGTAGAAAGTCCTTGCATATGTCAACCATGATGGTTAGGGAGATGGAATTGATTGAGGATTTCAGGAATTTAATCCTCACGATGCAAGTAAAACCTAAGAGTTTGACTTTAGGTATGCTTATAGTAACAAACGAATTTATGGAACAACTAAAGGTTTTCAAAGTTTCGATCCAAAATTGCAAGAAAAAAGGACCTTGTTGGCTGAGGGAAGAGCGTCAAAATTTCAAGAAGGAACTGTTGGAGTGCTCAGATGCAAGAACCGAGTTTGTGTGCCAAGAGACCCCGATTTGAAAATGGCAATCTTGGACGAAGCCCATAAGAACAAACTAAGTATTCATCCTGGAGCTACCAAGATGTATTAAGACTTGAAGAAGATGTTCTGGTGGTCC
Source organism: Lupinus angustifolius (assembly GCF_001865875.1). NCBI lineage: Eukaryota > Viridiplantae > Streptophyta > Magnoliopsida > Fabales > Fabaceae > Lupinus > Lupinus angustifolius. The sequence goes on from NC_032021.1 coordinate 14,402,705, forward strand.
TGTATGAAGAAAGAAGTAGTAGAGTATGTCTTGCACTACTTAACATGTTAGAAGGCAAAGATCAAGCACAACTGACCTGGAGGAGAACTTCAACCTTTGGATATCCCCGTTTGGAAATGGGATAGCATCACAATGGATTTTGTGAGCAGATTTCCTCGGACTCAAAAAGGTTATGACGCGGTTTGGGTGATAGTGGATCGTTTGATAAAGACAACTCACTTTCTACCAATCAATATGAAATACTCATTGGAAAGGCTAACGGATTTGTAAATCAAAGAGATTGTCGGATTGCATGGTATTCCTACAAATATCATCTCAGATAAAGACTCACGTTTCACTTTGAAGTTGTAAAATGGTTTGCAAACAGCCTTGAGTACCAAACTGAGTATGAGTTCAACTTACCACTCGTAGACGAATGGCCAATCTGAACGAACTATTCAATCTTTGGAAGACCTACTGAGAGTATGTGTTTTGGAACACTCTAGAAGTAGGGCGGACTACTTGCATTTGATAGAGTTCACCTATAACAACAGTTTTCATTCAAGTATTAGCATGGTGTTGTATGAAGCTCTTTACGGCAGAAAGTGCAAAACACTATTATGTTGGTTTGAAGCATAGGAGAATCTGATACTAGGACCCGATGTGGTTCAGTAGACGATGAAAATGATATGAATGATAAGGGAAAATATGAAGACAACCCATCGTAGACAAAAGAGCTACTATGACAAAAGGAGGAACCCTCTCAGATTTGAGGAAAGAGGTCATGTCTTCATGAGGGTGGTTTGAACAACTGGCATTGGCAAAGTGCTTAAAGCCCGTAAGTTTACTCCTAATTTTATAGGACGATACCAATTCCTTAGAAAAGTCGGACCAGTAGCTTACCATATAGTCTTGTCACCCTTATTTTCAAATCTACATAATGTATTTCATGTGTCTCAACTTAGAAAATACATTAGTGACCTGTCGCATATCATTGAACCCGATTCAATCTAGCTAAAGGATAATCTCACTTTTGAAACTACACCCTCGAGAATTGCTAATCGGTGTGTGGAGACGTTGCGAGGCAAGAAGATTGCCCGAGTTAAGGTGATATGGAGTCAAGCAAACGGAGAAGATGCAACTTGGGAGGTCGAGGATGCCATAAAAGATTCTTACCCTTATATATTTTCTTAAGAGGTATGCTTAATTTTGGAGGACTAAAATCTTATAAGTGTGGGAGTATTGTAATACCGTAAATTTTTTGTATATGTTTTATTAACTATTTCTTTTACCAACGATTAATTTTAGAAATTAATTGGTATTTATTTATTCTAAACCATAGTTGAGTGTTAGTCTTGTTTTGGGAATTCCTATTTTATGGTAAAGTTTCATAATTTTCTGTAACAGAAAGTTTTTGAGCTGCTGATGGACCCAAATTCGCCTGAATTCGGCTCAAAAACGTGTTTTTGAGTTCAATAACTCAGAATCGAATTCCGATTGCGTCAATGGCTTCAAAATATTATTTCGAGTCAAGATAGACATTGAGTTCATCCACAATAAATTTCTAAATATTTTTCACTCCGAATTTCGTGTTTCGAAGTTCTAACCGTAAACCAAAATTGGAAGATTTTTAATATCCAGCCGAATATTAGCCGATAATACTCTAGTATGGTTTAATCGTGAATATTTTGCCGAAGAGATCAAATCAACTTCATGAGCGAAGCTTGCTTGTCAAACAAGCAAAAGTACACATTTTTTACACAAAATCTCTTAAATCAGTAATCTACCTCTTACACAATCTACTTTTTAGAAAAAACTTTGGTATTTCCCCTCCCCAAATCTGATTTCATATCCTTAAAAGTCAACACCTAGCTTAGAGAAAAACCCTTGGCATTTTTCACTCTTCTTCACTTTTGAATTTCTAAGAACTTTAAGGTATTTCTTCATCTTGCTTTCTTCATCTTTTAAGATATAACCATTAGATATTTATGAAATTGTAGTATGATGCTTATATGTATGTTATGAACATTTTCAATTGTTAAAATTTTCAAATAATCTTCCTAGCTCTTTTTATGCTCAAAACTCTAAATATGTGCTTTCTTAAACTTAGAAAGTTGTGTTTGAAACCATGAACTCTTTGTGTTCAAAGGGTTGTGTTTAGTGTTGAAAAGTATGCATTTTATTGATTTTAATGAAAGGAGGTGATTATGAAATCAAAGTAACCTTTAAGGAGTTTTCTAACCATGTAAAATTTGAATCTTTTCACTTGTGTGTTGCTTGAGAAACCATAGCCTTGGACAAGATAGAAAGTATTTATTTTGCCATGTTTCTAAGTTAGATGTTTATAAGATGGATGCGTTTTGTTGAATAGATGGTTCATTGTTATTCATGACTATGAAACCAACACCTATTAACCTTTGTGGTTATGTTTATAGGTGTTAAAATGATCATGAAACTTGTTGAATCTACCTTAGTTAACTTACTTTAAAGTGGTAAGTTTAACAAAAGGATATTTTGGTTTAAAAATGTTAACTTTATTACGTTATTCATGAATATGAAACCAACACATATTAACCTTTGTGGTTATGTTTGGAGGTGTTGAAATGATCATAGAACTTGTAAAATCTATTTTAGTTAACTTAATTTAAAGTGGTAAGACTAACAAAGGACATCTTGATTTAAAATTTTGTTTTAAGTATGAGATCAACACTATCAACACTTGTGGTTGTATTAGAAAATGATGTGTTGAAATGACCATGGAAAGCTATTATACAAAATATGGAATCTACTTAAGATGATTTGCTTTAAAGCTGTAAGAGCAACTTAGGAGATATTGATTTAAAAGTATGGACTTGACTAAGAAACTTACTTCAAAGTGGTGAGTATGACCTAAAAAGTCTCCATGAGAGTATAAATCTATGCGGTGATAAAAGTATAAACTTTATTAAAATCTTACCTTGAAAACGATGGAAATCGTGAACAAGACTTTCGAGGATAAAGGATGATAAAAGAATATGAATCTTGGAATGGGTGGATGAAAGTAATTGAGTTCATAAATGGGTTTAAATGATGTATTTACCTTAGGGTTATCATATAAAAAAATTAACTCGCAAATCACTAGTTTGTTTTGTGTTTAGTTTCAAAGTCGGACAACCTAACCATTCGCGTAAAGGGAATCAATCGCTCGACGAACCAAGGTGAGGGAGAATACATCATGCCATAGTGGTGTTCGAATATGAGACCTGGATCTCCTAAACTATCTAAAAAGTTTGGAGTTATATTTGTGTATTAAGAAACCCGTACTTAATCAAATATTTGTGTGCTTGGATTAAGTACAGATAATTTCTTAAGTTGTATGCCTTAGGATAGATTAAAATGTCAAGTAATGTAATAGTTAACCACGTAGGGACATTACTCGAAAAAATAAAACGCGTAGGGATCGAAAACAGTGGAGATATTCGACCCGGTGGCCCAAAAGGGCGAGGGAGTGGTCCTGGCCACTGGACCACCCTCGCTTGGGTGAGCCACTCTCGCTTGAGCGAGTGGTTCTTTCCTGGACGAGTTTGGGGTGCCCGAGCGACAATACATCGCTCGGGCAAGGACAAAACAGTGATTTCAGCTCGTTTTTGGTGGATTTGTTGCTTGAGCGACAGTCCCTCGCTTGGGCAAGAGCTAGGCAGAGAATTGAGTCTATTTTGATGAATGTTTCTCTTGAGCAAGCAAGAAATAGACAATAATTTTGATTGTTTTTAATTGATTGATTGCTTAGGCAATAGCCCTAGCTTGGGTGAGAAGGTATTTGATACTTGGGAGAGATCATGGCTCAAGTGAGGAGTTCGGTGTCCAAATTAACAAACTTATACAGTTACCTTTGATCTTGCACCTTATTGCAAGGTTTTCGACGTTGATGTCATGATTGGGCAATGCCAAAAAATAATTACACGATACCATGCAGCAAGGTCATCTGATCGTAAGAGGTTTGACCATGTGGTCATCCAGGATAATTCAGCAATAGTTCGTAGTGGTAAGGATGTTATTCCTCTATTACTTGATGATGTAAGATATGGTCACACAAGAAGTATTCCTTTGGGAGATGTCTTATGTTGGGCCGATCATGTAAAAGAGTGTTTTAGCGCACCGATGGACACTAGAGCTAGCCGCTAGTTCCCATTTCCATTTTTGTTTTACTTTTTGAGTAGGGTATTTGTATAGGGTACTTTTGATATGTTGAATGATTCGGCTTATTTTGTATAGTTTCAGTTTAGGTGAAGATTCCATCCCGCCTTGTATTTTGTACTAATGTAACACACTCTTTCAATGAAAAATTATTCAAACATATGTTGAGTTATTTTTTGTTACTATTAGGTAACAGTTATTGATTTTCCACAATTTATGTTACTTAAAGTGATGTCCCATAAAATTACCCACTTTTGAGCAATATTTTTGGAGTAATTTTTGGGGCGTTACAATATGGTATTAGAGCGGTTCTTTTCTATCCGGCCTTGGGCATGGCCTCACATGATTTCTTGTGTGACTTTGTGTGTCTAAGTGTTTGATTGTTTCAGTAGGAGAAGTATCTCATACATGTATAATGTTCAGAGATTTAAGATGGCTAGACGTGGAACTGCTAACTTGGACTTCATAGCTGCAATGACTACAACGATTCAAAATGTGAATGTGAATTTGCATCAGCTGAATCAACAACAACAACCCCAACCAACTCAAGGATCAGCTCAGTACAGGGGCTTGGATGAATTCTATCATCGTCAACTCCCAAAGTTTGAAGGAGGTTTTGCACCAGATGTTGCAAATGACTGGATCCAGGAGTTGAAAAGGATCTTTCGGGCACTTATGTGCACTGAGGAGTAGAAGGTCACATATGCGACCTATATGCTGACTAAGAAAGCTAAAAACTGGTGAGAATTTACCATATGATAGATGGAGCATGAACAACAAGTTGTCAACAGGACAACTTTCAAAGGTAGTTTTCTGCATAAGTAGTTTCCTGCGGATATGAGGAACAAGAAATAGATGGAGTTTCTGCGTCTGCAGCAGGGGAGCATGACTGTTGGGGAATATGCTGTCAAATTTGAAGATTTGGCAAGATATTCCCCACACTAAAATCAAGTGGGGAACAAAAGGTCCAAGTATGACAAGTTTGAGGACGGACTCAAACAGGACCTGAAGGTGAAGTTTGTACATTAGCAGATGCCAAATTTTGCAACTCTAGTTAACATATGTCGGCTTTATGAGGAAAGCGTGAAGGCAAGGAATGCGACATTAAAAAGTGTCGTACCACCCGGAAATTCCTATGGACCCCAAAGTAATTTCGGGCAAGGATATGGAAGGGGAAAGCCCTTCAACCGCAACAAGAAACCCTATGCTTCGTCATTAGGGAACTAGCAGAGAAGTTTCAAGCCTTACAACAACAGAGGCTTCCAACAAGGAATCAACAACAACAACAACAACAACATCAAAATGAGTTCACCAGTTGGGAACTCTAACAACAACACACCACCTTGGTGTTAGAAGTGCAAGGGGAAGCACTTCAGTATCAACTACCTGTTGTGTTATCACTGCAACCTACCTGGACACATCAAGTCGATGTGCCTTAAGCTGAAAAAGGAAGAAGTGAATAATGTTCAAGTGACAATACCTAAGGCCAAAGGAAGGGTGTTCATCATGAGTGGAACTAAGATTGAGGGCAACGAGGACCTCATACAAGGTAAATGTTGTATGAATGAGATTTGCTAATCTGTGCTGTTTGATTCAGGTGTGACCCATTCTTTCATATCTAATGATATTGTCAACTGATTAGCATTGCCTATAGTGTTTTTACCCTATGACCTAATGGTATCAACTCCTACTAATGAACCCGTCATAATGTCAACCATGTGCTATCAATGTCCTATTACTTTAGAGGAATGAATCTTTGTATTAGACCTAATATGTCTACCCTTATCTCAATTAGATATTATCTAAGAGATGAACTGATTGTCTAACAACCATGTTCTTCTAAACTGATTTAACAAAACAGTAATCTTTAGTGACCCCAAAGACCCCATCGAATCCTGTTATGAAACCAAAAACAACACTGTCAATCAAATGAAGAAACTATTGATGGATGTAGCTCAAGTATTTATGATATTGGCATCATTGGAGAAGTAAGATGGAGAAGAAATTCAGAACCTACCTGTAGTTAGGGATTTCTCCAAAATATTCCCGGATGATATTTCTGGCTTACCCCTAGTACGGGAGATAGAGTTTGCTATCGATCTGGTTCTTGGAACTGGATCGATCTCTATAGCTCCCTACAGTATGGCATTGTTGGAGTTAACGGAGCTGAAGAAGCAATTGGAAGACTTGCTACATAAATAATTTATCAGACCTAGTGTTTCACCATAGGGTGCTCTAGTGTTACTCGTAAAGAAGAAGGATGGTAGTATGCGGCTGTGAACTGACTACCGACAGTTGAACAAAGTCACCATCAAGAACAAGTGCCCATTGCCTAGAATTGACGACTTGATGGATCAACTGAGAAGAGCTACCGTGTTTTCAAAGATTGATCTTAGATCTAGGTATCACCAAATACGTGTGAAGTTAGATGATATTCCAAAAACTACTTTTCAAATGTGATATGGTCATTACAAATATCTTGTGATGTCATTTGGTGTAACCAATGCTCCTGTAGTGTTCATGGATTACATGAATCAAAATTTTCATCCATACCTCGACACATTTGTGGTCGTATTTGTGGATGATATCCACATTTATTTGAAAGGTCTTGAGGAGCATGCGAAGCATCTGAGAATAGTGTTGCAGATGTTAAAGGACAACCAACTCTATGCCAAACTTTCGAAATGCGAATTTTGGTTAGAATTTGTGAATTTTCTCGGGTATGTAATATCAAGCGAAGGAATTTTTGTAGACCCTGCTAAAGTAGGAACAATGATGGAATGGAATTCTCAAAAATTTGTAATGGAAATTAGAAGCTTCCTCAGTTTAGCAAGATACTATCGGAAGTTCATTAAAGGGTTCTCGAAGTTGGCGTTGCCACTAACTATGTTAACAAGGAAAGACTAGGCTTTCGTCTAGACGACAAAGTGTGAGGAAAACTTTCAAGAATTGAAGAAAAGATTGACTACGACACCTTTGTTGATTCTACTAGACCCAAAGGAGAACTACAATGTATATTGTAATGCGTCTAAACAAGGCATGGGTTGCATGTTGATGTAGCAACAAAAGGTGGTAGCTTATGCTTCAAGACAACTAAAAACGCATGAGCAGAATTATTCGATGCACGACTTGGAGTGGGCAGTGATAGTATTTGCTCTCAAGATCTGGAGACATCACATATATGGTGTAAGATTTGAAGTCTTTAATGATCACAAAAGCTTGAAATATTTGTTCGACCAAAATGAGTTGAACATGAGGCAAAGACGGTGGGTTGAATTCCTCAAGGACTATGACTTTGATCTCCAGTACCACCCTAGGAAAACTAGCATGGTGGCTGATGCCTTGAGTAGAAATTCCCTACATATGTCAACCATGATGGTCAGGGAGATGGAATTGATTGAGGATTTTAGGAATTTAAGCCTCACGGTGCAAGTAAAACCTAAGAGTTTGACTTTAGGTATGCTTACAGTAACAAACGAATTTCTGGAATAACTAAAAGGTTTGCAAAGTTCCGATCCAGAATTGCAAGATAAGAAGACCTTGTTGGGTGAAGGAAGAGCCCCAGAATTTCAAGAAGGATTCGATGGAGTGTTGAGATGTAAGAACTAAACTGAACAGATGGCCAAACTAAGTATGAGTTCAGCTCTAACATAGAATTCATACATTGAGCTCGTGGATATGATCCTCATGGTTTGAATTATACCATCATTCATCATTTGCATTTGTGTATGTGAAATATATATTGTGTATATTATGCGTGTCTGTCTGGATGTAATATTCTGTGTAATTTCACGCCGCCAATGAATAATATTCATTAGATGTCTTACTCCCTTTTCTTTCTAATTGTCTTTGGTTTGCGTTCTTGTTCAAATGGACCGTTCAACGAGGATTCGAAGCTACCAATTCTCAATGTCCCAGGAGGGGCATGGAGAATAGATGGATATCAATACACCTACACGAGCCCTTATGCCTTAGAGCTGGAGATGGTTTGTTATGGCTCCACGATGCACTTACCGTCCCATCATGTAGACTTGGAGGCTTCCTTTACTTTGCCCAATCGAAGACCGACACCTACTGTATCATCTACTCAGTTTGTGACTCCTCACAGACTAGCTGCTGTGGGACCATCTACAAGGCGCGGAGTTGGAAGGACCTGATCAGTTCCCCACCATGGAGGAGAGCAGCTCGGCGGACCATGTCGAACCTCAAGCAGATGCAAGAGCGGGGATTAGGCCACGAAATTCATCAAGATGACCTGTAGGAGGAGATGGAAGTTGAGGAAGAGCTGGAAGCCGACGAGGAGGATTGTATGGAGTTAATCTACATAAAGGACTCCATTGAGGTAGTAGACCTTTCCTCTGATTCCGAGATGGAGGAGGATCCGAGTGAGTGTTCTAGCGCACTCGTAAACACTAGAGCTAGCCGCTAGAGGCCATGTCCATTTATGTTTTTCTTTTTGAGTAGGGTATCTATGTAGGGTACTTTTGATGTGATGAATGACTCAGCTTATTTTGTATAGTTTCAGTTTAGGCGAAGATTTCATTCTGCCTTGTATTTTTTTACTAACGTGACATGCTCTTTCAATAAAGAATTATTCAAAGATATGTTGAGTTGTTTTTGGTTACCATCAGTTAACGGTTATTAATTTTCCACAATTTATGTTACTTAAAGTGATGTCCCAAAAAGGAAACGAATATAATGAAAATAATTTTATATTACATTATTCAAAAAACAATTACCCACCTTTGAGCAATATTTTTGGAGTAATTTTCGGGGCGTTACAATTGTAACCTTGTCATCTCCTATGAGGATGTTTTCCTTGCCTACCCCACTAACTCTCAAACAGATGAAGTTTCCAATGATCAAGGAGAACTTATTCCTACTCATAGTGAATTCACTTTACCTTCTCATCAACCATCTCGTTTAGAGAATGTGCATACTAGAAGAAGGAATAGAATTTCTAAGCCACCATCCTATTTGTAGGATTATCATTGTGCTCTTATACACAACAACCATCTTCCTGGTTTGTCCAAATATTATTTAGCCTCTTTCCTATCCTACGAAACCTTAGGTACATCTAATAAAACTAGTATACTCTCTATAAACACTCAAGTGGAACCAAAGACCTGTGCTTAGGCCATTAAGGACCCTCAATGGCAGGATGCCATTCACAAAGAATTGCAGGCTCTAGAGTCCAATAATACTTGGTCTCTTACTTATTTGCCTCCTGATAAGAGAGCTATATGTTGTAAGTGGGTCTTTAAGATTAAATATAAGTCTAATGGGAGTATTGAGAGACATGAGGTCGTGCTTATTGCAAAAGGGTATGAATAACGCCTTGGCTTCCATACAGAAGAGGTTGATTATGTAGACAATTTTTCCCTTGTTGATAAGATAAGCAATGTTAGATTATTTCTTGCCTTGGCTTCCATACATAATTGAGATCTTAAGAAGTTAGATGTGAATAATGTCTTCTTACATTGGGATCTCATTGAAGAGGTTTATATGATTCATCACTTGTCCTGCATATTTCAGACCCTACACAGGTTTGCAAACTGGAGAAATCCTTATATGGACTTAAACAGGCTAGCAAATAATGGGTTGCCAAGTTGTCCACCTTCTTAATCAATCATGACTACAAAAAGTGCAAAGGAGACCATCCTCTATTTGTTAAATGGGATTCTCCTACATTTGTTTCCATCATACTTGTTTATATTGATGACATAATTCTTTCAGGAAATAACTTATCTGAGATCAATCACCTTAAGATTTTGCTTGACACAACCTTTAAAATCAAGGATTTAAGCATTCTTAAGTTTTTCCTTGGCTTTGAAATTGCAAGGAATAAGTCAAGCATCTTTGTGAACCAAAGAAAATATGCCTTAAAGATCTTATCTGATAGTGGCATGATAGGATGTAAGCCTGCTACTACCCATATGACCCAAGGTTCTCACCTCTACCAAGATGATAGTGGCCACTATTCAGATATCCCTGCCTATAGGAGACTAGTAGGTAGACTTATATATCTTATCAATACTAGACTTGACCTGACCTTACCTTTTTGTGCATCAATTAGCCCAATTCACGACATTACCTAGTAACCTACATTATCAAGTTGTTGTTAAGATTCTTAGGTACACAAATGGCTCCCCTGCTTTAGGCATATTCTTCCTATGAAACTCCATTATCCAGTTGAAGGCTTATAGTGACATTGATTGAGCCTCTTGCCATGACACAAGGAGGTCTATCAGGTTATTGTATATATTTAGGTAACTCTTTAATCTCTTGGAAATCTAAGAAATAGAAGATTGTTTCCAAAAGCTCTTGTGAAGCTGAATATAAAGCCATGACTCTCACAACTTGTGAGATTATTGGGCTCACTTATCTTCTAGAAGATTTGCAGTATTCCTTTTCCAAAAATTCTTTATTTTATTATGATAATCAATCTGCTATCTATATTGCATCTAATCCTACTTTTCATGAAAGGACCAAACATATTGAGCTTGATTGTTATACTATTAGGGAACAATATGCCAATGGTCATATCCAAATCATGCATGTTCCTAGTCATGTGCAATTAGCTGATGCTCTCACAAAGGCTTTAAGTCCAAAGGATTACTCTTTTGTTCACTCCAAGCTTGAGCTCCTCAACATATGTGCCCCAACTTGTGGTGGGTATTAACCAATAATCCATTGTGCCAAGATCCAGATCCATGCCTTACAACCATTTTTTATCGAGAAAATAGGTCAAACATCAAATCTAACCGAGATAATAGGCCAAACATCAAATCTGGTCGAGACAGGACTAGTCCAAGCCAACCAGGTGACTTTGCACTAGTTTATGATCAAGGGAAAACTAGACCACACATCACCTATTTTGGTCGAGGCAATAAGGCTCAGCTTGACCAAGGCACACACATATCTAACTATAGCACACCAAGTAGCATGCATGAGACATGGCCTTCACACCATGATGCACCAAGTAGCATGCATCATACAAGGCCTTCACACCATGATGCATCAAGCAACATGCATCGGACATGACCAACTTCTGATGCAGGGATCATGGTGCACCAGTTCAAAGGCTTACACCAGATGGAATAAGTTGCAATACAAGTTACACATTTTTCTCATAGTTTCTATTTTAATCATGTGTCATATAGTTAAGATAGTTAGTTAGGTTATAGTTGGAGATTCCTTTCTTTATATAGGACTAGTTTAAAACTTCTTAAATCATGACTTCTTTTTTATCGTCTCTTTCACAAGGATTTATTCCTTTTTTTCTTCTTCATCAATATATCGTTTCTTATTCATTGAATCATTTCTTGAGATTTTAGAATCTCATTCTCTTCATAGTTCAAGATACTCTCCATTATTGGAGAGAGAAGTTCTCTCTTTTTTTTTAGTTGTCGATATAAAAGTGTAATCTTACTATAAATAGAAAGAACACAAATGTCATTATATTTTACGTTTTCTTTACTTTTTTTAAGAGTATTTGTCTCTCCATTACTAGAGAAGATTCTATTAATTCATATCACCATGACATCAATCCAAACCTGGAACAACCTATATGCAAATGTGATATGTGTTGTACACGGCTCATTTTTAATGGGGTCCAAAATTTTTATTTTGCATAAAGCAGTACTTTTCACTTTCAAAGCTTAAATTCTCAAATAAAACATTCCCACTCCTGTAGAATAAGTTTGTTGTATTGATTAATTATTATAGTGTGTATTCATTTTATTAATTATAGTTATTATTGTATTATATTATTATAGTTGATGTAAAATTAAAATTATAGTCAACCTCATATAGATAAAATATGAAATCATTCAAGATAATTAAGACAATAATCAAAATAATAAAATATATTAGACTCAATTTACCAATGAATACCAATAATAAATGAGCAAGAAAATATAATTTATCACATGTTGTCACGAATTTGATGAGATTGTTGAAACATTAGTGTAAATTAATATACATAATTACATTCTTTTATAGATAATGAATAATAAATTTTATCCCCATAGTTTGATATGAACTTTAGTTTTAATTAAATTTTCATTCACATATTTTCTTAATATAAATAACTACTCTTTCAATACAAATTATCAACAAGGTGTTGATCTAATGTTAAGACCTCACTTGATCCATAAGATGATTAAGAGATGAAGAATTTAATTCTTGGAAACGATGCTTATTGGGCGTGATAGTCACAAACTCCAAAAATAATTAATTCCTTATCCATAAGGTGAAAGATACCCTTAATAGTATCAAATAAATTCTTCTGATACAACTCATAAAATGGGAGGACTATCAACGGTTTTAAGGTAAGTATCAACACCTAATTGCCTCATCACTATATTGTTTTTCCTATACAACATTAGAAGCTATAATCAATATTAAATTATAGAATAACTACTTTAATTCTTTTAAAGACAGACCAATATAATTTTATTTTTCAGTCTTCATGGAAAAATTGAGGAACTATAGTTAGAGGAGTTTCATTAGAGACCTCTCCACCTTGAATTTATCTCAATCTTATTAGCACACTCTATGATAGTGGTATTTTGTTTCAGTTACTTTCTTATATTGAGAAAAAAATGTTGGAACAGAAAAATGCTACAAAATTATCTTGCTGATGTTCGAGATCAACGAGAGAGGAGACTCAATGGAATGAGTTTTACTTTAGGCTTTGTTTGTAAAGGAAATGGATGATTTTGGAAAACTTATCTCTTATTTGGGAGTTGGGTAAAAAAGAGTGAAATATTTTGAAGGTTTTCTAAAGTCCTCTACACAATGTGACTATTCTCATAATTCTCACAATTTGAGATTTTCTTCTGACAAAATATCAAAATAACTAAATGTAATTAGTAAAATTATATAATTATATTATTGTCAATTTCTCATTATTAATTACGTTTTAAAGAAAAATAAAAAATATTATTACATTATCTTTACTTTAACTCTTTTTACCTAAATTTCATACTCAAAGAGAATATTGTATTTTTTCACCTTCCCTTCATTCTTATCCTTACCCCTTAGGATAAGGATCTTTTGTCCCATAATATTTTTGTTTATATATGTTTTGAACTAATCAAACTTCACCGAATAATATTAAAATATTAATTTATGTTTTTATAATTTTTTAAATGAACGAAGTTTTCTCATTGGCTTAGAACACCAAGTAAATAATGAACGAGGATATATGATTCCTATCTCATCCCTTAATCTTTTTCCCTTGAGATTTGAGAGATGAGAAACAAAATATACATTAGTTAGTTTGAGAGAAACAAAATTGAGGAAAGGAGACAATGTGGTTAATCTTAATGAGTAATTTTATACTATTAGATTTACATTATATTAATAATGATGTAGATAGAGTGCAATAAGTGTAATTCAACATTGCAGAAATACATGCCTCCTATTTATATATAAGCCATAATTTCACATTGACATTCTTAAATTTTTTGTCCCATGTGTTGTCCATAATTAATCTTTTTTATTTATGGTGTCTCTTACATGAATGAAAAGGTGGTAAGAAGGAAAATAGGTAATGAATTACACCTAAAATGTTTACCAATTGGATCTGAACCAAAAACTTGGTAGTGATGGATTTCTATATCATCATCTTATGTTTTTATTTTCATTTTGCCTTATTAAGAAAATAGTCAATAAATTAAAGATGTATACTTTTAAAAATAATATCAAATCATCATCTAATATTTATTTATTATTCATAATTAATTCTCAAATAAAAAACATACACATGAAAAGTGGTAAGTACTATACTAATAAAGTATAGTAGTGAGGTAAACAGTTTTACACTTTGTGCAAAATATTAAAATCATATATATTTTATTCACTCAATTTTTTTAAAAATGGAAATATATCATATGGTATGATCAAAATTGACAACTTTGTCCTATTTTATCCAACATTTTCCATTTCTTTCATTCCCTACTAACGAAACAATTAAAACAACCACTTTATTTTCATTCTTTCTCTTTATATTCCCAAACCAAAGACTAACATGATATTACTTCAAGGATGTAAAGTTTTATAAGTTTAGAAAAGAAAAAAAAGATTATGATTTAATTCCCTATAATTGTTAGAATGACATACATTCAAAATATATTAAATCCTGACATGGATATATCAGAAGCATAAAAGATAACACATCTTCTATCTAATACTATCTATATATTCTTTTATTTTAATTGTTTAGAGAATATAAAGTAAGATATATAATTTTTACTGTTTTCCACATATATCGTTGTACTGGACACAATTCTGTTCGAGCTAGAAATATCCACAAATATGTGAAACTAATTCTCCCAGTGAATATTTTTCATCTATCATATATCACTTGAATCCAAGAATTTACTTAAAAAAATCAATCATATACCACTTGAATCAATACCCATTAATAATAAATATATATTTAATACTCGGTTTCCGCAAGTAAAAAATAAGAAACATATTAAATGATACAAAAAAACAAAGATTAAAAGTGTGAGAATTGGTAGGAGACAATATAACATCTATATCTACAAGCACTAACTCCAACGTCTATGGTTTTTCTCACTTTCTCTTTCCTCTGGCGCCCATTTCGCTTTCTCTCTCTACATTCTCTCTCTAACTCCGATTTTCTCTCTACACTCTCTCTCCCGTTTCTCTCTCTACACTCTCTCTCCCGTTTCTCTCTCTACAATCTCTCCCGTTTCTCTCTCATTCTCTCTCGTTTCTCTCTCATTTCCAACGAATCAACGATCCGAACTCCACGATTCAATCTGAACGGTTCTCGAAGCTGGAATCTTCTACAAGGTACACTAAACTCGAACCATTCTCATTTTCTTCAACATTACGAATCTCTGCATTATTTCTCTCACATCACTCGATTGAATCGCGCGTTACTGCACGCGATGTTATGAAGAAGAGATCTGTTATATCTGGATCTGTTGCGATTCAACTAAGATTATTCCTTATGTTACTTGATTTTGTTGTTTGAGCAAGATCTGGAACTTCTTTTCTGTGTTTTCATCAAAACGACTTTTGTTTTTGCGTGCTGTTTTGTTCTCTTTGTTTTCTCAGTAACACATTTGAACATTGACTTTTTAGACTTTAAGGTGTAATTAGTTTGACTTAGTAAATTTAAGAGCAAGTAGTTTTAAACTTGAACTTGTGCACTTTACTTCATTACTCCCTAATTTATGAAATATATGCAAAATTTGAATATTATATGTTGGAATTTGTTACACAAACAACATTATATGAATGTAACTTTAGACTGTAATATCTATGCACTTAGCGCAAAGATTATCATCATTCATTTGTTTTACTTTTTTTTTTTTTTTGTTAAAGAAGAGTGGATAATGATAAGTGAATGATTACAATCACAAATATATAAAAATGATACATTGTTGATATATATATTTTTTCTCTAATATTTATGCCTAGTCATGACATTAACTTTGTATATATATATATATATATATATATTTTTCTCATATTATAATGTTATCAAATATAAACAAATATAATGAATATTGCGGTAAGTGATTTTTTTCGTGGAATTTTTGTGCAATAAATATCAACCAGAGTAATTTAGTGAATGTAATGTTTTTATTATCACTTCGAGATAATTAAATGGCTTCTTTAAAGGGTGTGCATAACCGTTGTTGGCTTAATATCAAAAAATGGATCTAAGTCGATGCATTTATTGTTCAATCAGGTCAAGTAAGTTAGTGAATTTTTAGCAGTGTGTGCAATTGTTGTACAAGATTTGCGTGGTTTGAGAGGCAAAATGTATGCTGAGTTGCAGTTTTTAGATTGCTCTTGCAGTTATATTGTGTTTACCGTAATTGCAGAAAAATGTATGAAAATGCGGCCATGAGACCGCAATTGTGGTTGCAATGTAGATTGGAGACTTTGAAACCGCAATACTGTGGTCACAATTGCAGTTGAGGAGTGCAATTTAAAACACGGTATGCAATTACTATGTAGCTAAGCAACCTCACAGATTTAATTATAGGAATGAGTTAATATTTGAAGTTAGGAATAAAAATAAGGATTTAATATGTATATACAGATAGTATAAGTGTTTTTTACACTGTCAGCAAATCATTCACCATTGATTTATTAACCATTATTGACTCCCAAACAAAAGTAACTCATTGGTGGATGATGTGTTGACAATGTAAAAAACTTTACACTGTCATTGCACAGATTTTAAATCTTAATTAAATATAAAAATGTGGGGCATTGAATGAACTTTTCGGGAGTTGCATGGAGTTAAGAGAAATGAGGTGCAACTCTTAGAGATACTCTAACTATCTGTTTGTATTAGATAGATATGACCGCTGAAGAGGATTTGAGTAAATGGAGAGTACAAGTTCCTTCTTATAAACTAACATAGCACCATAATGCATGGGAGATATTTCAAAGAAATAAAATAACATGATATTATGCATGCTTAACTTTTTGTTGTTATTTTTATAAATAACAAACAATAAACTTTTGTCTATTTTGCAAAAATGTAACCTTACTTTGGTCATAATCAGAAATTTAAAGTTTAGAAGTCTGGAGATGAATTTGGGTGCTGAAAATTTTAATACAAGTGTTGGGAACAAAAGAACCATTAATAAAAAACACGACTAAAGGGCAACAAAGTAGATGAGGCTCTTACCTAGTGGGGTATGTGAGGGTAGACGTACACAACCTTACCGTTGCGTTGAGGCTCATCCTCTAATAAAAGAGATGACTAAGAATGATAAATTCCAAATAACATGTGCTGTGCATTTATTTGATCAAATAACTTAGTGGAATGTTAAAAATGTGGTCCACATGACAATTATAAATTAGACATGATAGATTAGAGCAGACAATTCCTTTTAAACAGATTAATAGAATATACTAGTTGAGGCTACTATAAACCCTTAAATTGTGCATTGGATTGTGTTTTTCCTGTTTGCGGTACTTAGACCCTTAACTGATCTGGCACTATAAATGTCTGAAAAACTGGTCAAATCACTAATACATAGAAAATAAACGTGGTTACCGGAGTAATCCCTTTTATGTATTTCTTTTTTTAGGTTCCTTGTACATATATTTTCTTTTTTTGGCATTCTTTTTTTCATCTTCTGATTCTTTCGATATGGACTGTAGAGTTCTTATTTGAAAAAAATTGACATATTGTTATCTTCAAAAGGCTCACCATAAAAATTACTACTGATTTTTATTTGTGGTGAATGTTTGTAATTCTTTTTTTCCCAGTAAAGCACATGAATGCTTTAATTATACTTTGTTCTGATCACTCTGATATCCAAAGCATATATATTCTGGTCTGTTGATCTCATTCTCTTTTTCTTTTTTGTAGAATTCATTAATTCATTATTGGTGTGTGGATTGAGTTTTCATAATTTGAATGAATATCTGTTAGCCTCTTCAGAAATAACATAATGGAAGATGAGGAAGAATCGAAAGAGCTGAAAATATCTGGTAATGACATAGATACTCCCGAAGTAGTAGATAGTGGTGTAAAACAATTTGTTCAGAGTCCTCATCAGGAAAATGTAAATGCCAGAAGCAATATTGGGGTTGAACCTATCGATGAAAGGGTACATTTGCAAGAACTCAGTATTGACTCTGCAACGACATCTATGCATGAGGACCAATTTGAGCATGTGTCCTTGATAGATCAAGACAAGAATAATATTAATGAGTATGTAGATTCAAACCGTTCATCAGGTTCCGGTAATATACAACACTCATTTAGTGGAAATGCAGAGGATTCTCAATGTTCACCTGGATCATACTCGATAGAACATGATTCTTCACAAGGTTCTGACATGCAACATGATCATCTTTCTTATAGCCCTGGGTCAGAAGGGAGTTTAGGTCACACAAGGAAGCAGTCTGCCTCATCATTTAGTTTTGATTCCGCTGGATACTCTAAGGTTGATTCTCCACCAAAGCCTAGGCAAAAGCATGCTAAGCAAAATGTGTCTCCAGAATTACTACATTTAGTTGATTCAGCTATTATGGGAAAACTTGAAGGTATGGAAAAGCTGAAGAATATTGCAAGTGGGATAGAAATTTTTCAGAATGATGATGAAACGGATAGTGTGTCTTTTGTAATAGTAGATTCCCTTCTTGCAACAATGGGTGGTGTTGAAAGTTTTGAAGAGAATGAAGATGATAATCCTCCTAGTGTAATGCTGAACTCCCGAGCTGCTATTGTGGCGGGTGAACTTATTCCTTGGCTTCCTTACATAGGTGATACTGACAATGTCATGTCACCAAGGACACGGATGGTTCGTGGACTACTTGCTATATTACGGGCTTGTACTAGAAATAGAGCAATGTGCTCAACGGCTGGTCTGTTAGATATATTGTTGAGAACAGCAGAGAAGATTTTTACAATGGATGTTGACTTAAATGGGCAAATGAGATGGGATGGAACTCCTTTGTGCCACTGCATACAATACTTAGCTGGCCATTCTCTTAGTGTTAGTGATCTTCATACATGGTTTCAAGTCATTACAAAAACCCTCACCACAATTTGGTCTCAGCGGTTAATGCTAGCATTGGAGCAAGCAATAAGTGGAAAGGAGTCAAGAGGACCAGCTTGCACCTTTGAGTTTGATGGTGAAAGCTCTGGTTTGCTTGGTCCAGGTGAAAGCCGTTGGCCATTTATCAATGGGTATGCTTTTGCAACATGGATCTACATTGAATCATTCGCAGACACATTGAATACAGCTACAGTTGCTGCTGCAATTGCTGCAGCTGCAGCGGCTAGGTCTGGTAAATCATCGGCTATGTCAGCTGCTGCTGCTGCTAGTGCACTTGCTGGTGAAGGTACAGCCCACATGCCACGACTATTCAGTTTTTTATCTGGTGATAATCAGGGTTTAGAGGCTTATTTTCATGCTCAATTTTTGGTTCTTGAAACTTCTAGTGGCAAGGGAAAGAAGTCTTCTTTGCATTTTACCTACCCTTTCAAACCACAATGTTGGTACTTCATTGCCCTTGAACATATTAGCAAGCATGGAATTCTTGGGAAATCAGAAAGTGAAGTTAGGTTATATGTAGATGGATCGTTATATGAGAGTCGTCCCTTTGAGTTCCCTCGAATTTCCAAACCCCTTGCATTTTGCTGCATAGGAACTAACCCTCCTCCTACTATGGCGGGTTTGCAACGCCGACGTCGTCAGTGCCCTTTGTTTGCCGAGATGGGCCCTGTTTATATCTTCAAGGAACCAATTGGCCCAGAAAGAATGGCACGCTTGGCTTTTAGAGGAGGGGATATAGTTCCTTCTTTTGGTACTGCAGCAGGGCAACCATGGCGATCTACAAATTCTCATGTACAGAGCATGGCAGAGGAAAGTGTTCTTTTGGATGCAGAAATTGGAGGTTGCATTCATCTGCTGTATCATCCTAGTTTGCTCAGTGGGCGTTTTTGCCCAGATGCTTCACCTTCTGGTGCTGCAGGTTAGATAATTTCTTTTTGTTAAAGTTGTTGATTAAGGTTGACCATGACACAACCATAAATATTGGAAACAACCTTTCATTGATCAGATGAATTTAAATATTGGGAGCCTCGTGCGTTGGACTGTCATTTTTTTCCAATATAAATCACCCTATTGTCTACAAAAAATTTATATTCTATCTTATTACATAATCTTGTTTTGATTGTCTTTATGACTGATAATGACCTTTTTATAGTAGTTGTAGAAATTTGGATAGTTAAGATAAGACAAATAATCCGATCAAACAAGTATTATGCATTTACCTTCCCTGTTTTTATGAAAGCTACTCTGTATTTAGAGATGATTGAGAGGTTCTTCAAATCGAATGACCAACGACATCAAAAATAAAATGTTGAAGTTGATAACTCAAGCTAATCTTCTCTTGCTGATTGAAATCATAGGATAAAAATTTTGCTCAAAAATAAATATATTATGAATATTAAGTATATTATAGGTATCCTTAGGATTCAAAATAGTGCTGAGAGGGTATAGTAAATATTTTAGTAAATTAGGTAACTTAAATATTTTAAAAAATTAAAAATTTTAAAAATTCAGGGGGCAGATGCTCCCACCTGCTCCTGTGATAGTTAGCCAATGCTCACAAGTATCTTAATATAGGACAAAGATACTCCGTCCCAAGAAAATCTTGTTTTCATATAATAAGCCAATCAAATTTCATAGAATAATGTACAAATATTAATTTTTGTTTATTATAATCTTTATTTTCAATTAAATAAGATTTTCTAATTAGATTGAGACACCAAGTAAGACATGAATGAGGACAAGTGATCCCCATCCCTTAATATGACGATTTGCACGTGAACATGTATAATTTTCTGAAACTTTCTTATTATTTCCTCCCCTATATATTTTGAGTTACTAGCCGGTGTAATGTGATTTGCACAAAGTTCGTATTTTTTCTTGATAGTAATGTATACTTGTTCTTTATATTTTATGAATATTTTTAAATTTAGAAATAGAAAACTATTTTAAAATAATATCAATGTTGTAAATAAAATTATAGTTGATTTAAATACAATTATAAGATATAAATTATAAATAAAAATATATTCAAATTTATAATATTTTTTATAGTTTTAATCAATGTTTAAGAATTTGAGCACATGTTTATAAGTGCTTATGTAGTGTTGCTGCATCCAAACACCATGACTATACAAGCACTTCTCAAAGTATGTATTCAGATGGAATAGCTTATTGAAATCTAAGCGCTTATGCCATAGGCTTTTTGTATGATAAACGTTCATGTGATAAGTGCTTCTTTACCCAAATGCCACCTTAGTATTACAAATACAGAATAGGTTAGCAAAGTTGGCAAGTCTTAGGCGTATGTTTGGGAGGAGGGTTTTGGAGGGAAAGGAAAGAGAGAATATATTTTTTATTTCAAATAATTATTGTTTTATTTAACTTTTTAAAGTGAAAGGAATGAAGTGAATAATTATTATGAAATCTACCTAGTCATTACTTATTTATTTTTATAAACATCATATATCTCATTTAATTTAAAAATAAAAATTGTCTTTCATTTCCCTCCAGAATTCAACTTGCAAACAGACCGTAGGTGTATTTGCTTGTTTCATTACTTATGGATTTTAATAGTCCTACTCTTAATGTGTAAACCTATTCATCTGATCAATGACCCTCTTCATTTCTTACTAGTGTTTAATTATGATACAACGAAGTAGTTGTTTGATCACAGATGTGTTGATCTAGAGAATTTTTTTGAATTTAAAATACAAATCCGGTTTAGTACATAATTGCATAATTTTTTTGTCACACATTACATAACATTCTTTTATGCATCAAGCTATGAATAATTTGGTGTACAATTAATTCTTATGGTTCCTTAATCATGGTTCAGGAATGCTCCGACGCCCGGCTGAGGTTCTTGGGCAAGTCCATGTTGCTATACGAATGCGACCTGTGGATGCTTTATGGGCATTGGCCTATGGTGGTCCCTTGTCTTTGCTTCCCTTAACAATAAGCAATGTACTCGAGGATACTTTGGAACCAATTCAAGGGGATTTGCTTGTGGCTTCAGCCACTACATCTCTTGCTGCCCCAATATTTCGGATTATATCGATGGCTATTCAAAATCCAAAGAACAATGAAGAGTTGTCTCGTGGTAGAGGGCCTGAGGTTCTGTCAAAAATTTTGAATTATCTTCTCCAAACCTTATCAGGCTTATCTTTGCATGATGTTAGAAAGCATGATGGTGGAAGAGATGAGGAACTCATTGCTGCTGTTGTCTCCCTTTGTCAATCTCAGAAGATGAACCATACACTTAATGCACAACTCTTCACCACACTGCTGTTAGATTTAAAAATTTGGAGTTTGTGTAGTTATGGCATACAAAAGAAGCTCATATCATCACTTGCAGACATGGTTTTCACAGCGTCAAGAGTAATGCGAGATGCCAATGCCATTCAGATGCTTCTTGATGGCTGCAGAAGATGTTATTGGACTGTTCCTGAAATTGACTCGTTGAATACTTTTTCTCTAAAAAGGGCAGCACGTCCTGTAGGTGAAATCAATGCTTTGGTTGATGAGCTCTTAGTGGTAATTGAACTTCTAATTGTGTCCGGATCTCCTTCACTGGCCTCAGACGATGTCCGTTGTTTGCTTGGGTTCATAGTTGACTGTCCGCAACCTAATCAGGTAAAATAGTGAGATTGGATTTCTTTTTTCATTTCTTTTCTTTTTTAAGGTAATAAGAAGACATTGCCTAGCATTATGATGTACTAATACTTCAGTTTTATTTTTGTATCTGGTGCATATCTGATATCAGTACATATCCATGGAGCATCAGAATCATTTTTCTTTTTTTAAAAAGTAAATTATAAACTTGAGAATTTCCGGATACTCTTGGATATTTTAATTAAAATACGTTAATGCTGCCTCTCTAGAAAGCCAAACTATTGACTATTGTATATAAGTATTTTAAGAGAGAGAAAACACATGGTACACATTCAGATAAGTAGAAAGTTTAGAGATAATGAGAACCCAATCTACAAAGTTGAAGTTTATTGCATAGTCAAGAGAGAAGAAGAAATGCAACTGCATACATGTTTTTCCTTTATTCCACTGACTGAGAAATGTTTATTTTGCTCTGAGAGCTATCCTAATGTTGATCAATGAGGGAATGAGATTGATAATATTTCTATTTGTAGGCAAGAAGCAATAATTTATTATGAACTATGATTTTCATTTTGTATTTAGACAACAAGCCACGATTTTAGATGCACTTTCTTCCCCTGTTGCAGTGCTGCCGCCGTCGCAACGATCTTCTCCTCCCATAGTCCCATTTGTCATCGACTCTGTCGCATCTTACCCCGTTGTTATAATCATATTCGTAGGATCCTCCTCGTTCCGAGTTTCCAATTTCCTATGGCAGCTATGGTGGTTTTGGTAGTCATACAGCTATTTTTAGCTTGTGGAGGAGGTGGTCGCGTTAGCCATGGTGGACATGGCAGTTACTTTTCTCGATTTCACTTGTACTGTGTGTTGTATAACTGCTTAGGTCATGACATGGGCACATGGCAATCTGTTACTATACCCTGTTTGGTTACAAAATTGCTTTTAGGGGATCCCAGTACACCTCACCTTTGGGTTCACCACTACACCCCTCCTATCACTATCCGTCTTATGAGCCACATTAGCCTGGTTTATCATATTGGCACTACAAGTACACAGTCTACATAAGACCTTGCACTTCTGGTCCATTCCTGTTTGGGCCCTCCTTCCTCTCACATATTCCAGCACATTCACATGCTATTGGGCCTGGCCATCTAATGCTCCTTCACACAACCAGTATGCAATGACAGCTAGCACTGTTGAGTGTTGACAAGGAAGATAAGTCCACTGTTTGGTACCTGGATTCATTTAATCATCTAACTTCTGGTCCTGCTTTGGTGCATGAGTTAGTTGAGAATTTTGGATCAGAACACATAGACATGGGTAGTGGTGCTAGCATTCCAATTAAATACACATGCATTACTAAATTTTCTTCCCCTATTGCAATGGAGAGTTCCGAATTATCACCTCATATGAAGGCTCCAAGTTGGACTCTTGGGGTGCACACAGGTTCAGAAGTAGCCTTCTTCCTCCTTGTAAACACCTTGCCTTTGCCATACCTCACCTTCCCAAGAGCAGATTTGGTTTGTTCATTTGGTTATTTGAGCATGGATTATGTTTCAGTCACAAGTTCAGGTCTAGGGACATGTTGAGGTAGAATTTGGGAACATGGCTGGTATTGGAAATAGTTAAACAAGGAGGGTGTTTAGAGTTTAAACACAGAAAATAGTGACAGATTAAGGAAATTCTTCCGCATCTTCACCTGCTGAGTTCCTCCTGTAGACGAGGATGAGTGAAATAAGCTTCATGCTCATAGCACGTGTCTTCCATTGAGACAGTATTTATGGATGCAGGGTGATTAAACTTGCACTCTTTTCAGATTGGAGAATGGCCTACAAAGACACATTTTAGAGCCTTGGGTCAAATTTCCTGCTGTTTTTGACTTTGGACATAGACAAATGACACACACCCAAAGATCTGAGGTACTAGGTTATATGGTTTGTAGTATGTAGGTCAGGGAAGAATGCTGAGAGCTGTGTCCACTGGGACTCCCGAACACCCAGACTTTAGTAGGAAAACAATTTATGAGATGAGTGGCTGTGAGAACAACTTCTCCCAAAAGGATTTTGGCACATTTCTCAGGAACAGAAAGGCTCAGGGCAGGGGTATTGAGTTATTGGATGGGGATCTGCTGTCCCCAACCATGTCCCCAACCACGTCCTTGGCCAATCACAATGAAGCAAAATTGATAAATTTATGAATATTTAATTTTTTTTAACTGACGTAGCATAATAGGATTGGTTTGGGACAGGGTTTGGGACAGCAGATCCTTGTCCTGAGTTATTGACACAGGATAACTCATGTACAATTCTCTCTTTCTTGAAAATTGGGGCAAGGGTTTGATTGAAATATTCCCTAGAGCTTTATCAGATCGAATATCTTAATATCGACTCCAAACTGATTTCTTATCATAGAATTTTTTTTTTTTGGTAGAACAGTATTGACATCAGATTTATGCCTGAGCAGAAAAATCCAAGTAATTTGAGGACAATCATCAATGGATGACACATACAATCTTGCCCTAGAGACATTAGGAATGATTGATGGACTGTAAATATTGAATGAGATAACAGGAACTAAACTTCTTTTGTTACTAATTGGATGCATGTAATCCACATGTTCTGTCTATCAGTAATCTCATGTTAAATGTTATGTGGTTCTTTTGAAGTTTGAAAAATCTTACATGAACTTATAATGCTTTGATATTTAAATTTCTATTAATTATCTAAACAAAATTGTATTCCAGGTTGCTAGGGTGTTGCATCTCATCTACAGGTTGTTTGTCCAGCCAAATACATCTAGAGCTCAAACATTTGCAGAAGCATTTCTAGCATGTGGTGGGGTAGAAACTCTTCTTGTTTTGCTCCAGAGGGAATCTAAAGCTGGAGATGGTAGTGTTCTGGAGTCCATGTCAAAGAATTCGGAATTGAAAAAAACTGAGATTAACCAGAATGGTGATGAATCAGAGGAGAGAATTGAATCCATCTTACTTGAAAACGATCAAATGTCTCAATCTGTTGATAGTGACAATTTCCCTGATCCCAGTTCTCCTGATGTTAACAATGACAGGATGACATTTACCTCTGAAATTCCTTCTATTAAGAATTTGGGTGGCATAAGTCTATCCATTAGTGCTGAAAATGCCCGAAAAAATGTATACAATGCTGATAAAAACGATGGTATTGTTGTTGGGATCATAAATCTATTAGGCGCTTTAGTAGCTTCAGGACAACTGAGATTTGGTTCCCATGCTGGTCCTGGTACAACAAGCAACATTTTGAGTGTTGGAATCCAAGACGGGGGTAGTTCAATGTTTGAAGACAAGGTTTCTCTTCTGCTTTATGCTTTACAGAAGGCTTTTCAAGCAGCACCCAACAGGCTAATAACTAACAATGTTTACACAGCTCTGTTGGCTGCCTCGGTATGGCAAACTTCCTCCATCATATTCCCACTCCATATACCAATAAAAACACACATTAGTGGCAGTTAATTCTATGCTGTTGTTTGCAAATAACAAGTACCTTTTGTTTAGATTTTTATTAATTTTAAAACGGCACTGTCTGAAATTCATTGTCATGCTTTATTTTGTGTAAGCCTATATTCTTCATTTTTTGCCACTATAAGATTTATATGTTGATCTTAATATTTTCCTCATCTGCGAAGTTATTGACAAGTATAAATGTGTCTGCATTTGTAAATATTAGTATAATTTATAGTGCTCGATTTTTACTGGATTTTATGAAATTATTTATATTGATCTACGAACATGCTACAACCAACATATGATAATTTTATTTTGCATTTATCAATTAATATATGCAATGGGAATATTATGTTTTCCTATTTTGTGGTATGTGTCCTTTTTGTTTTTGCATGTTTTATGCGCTACAATATATAGGTATCGACTATTCTCAGTTACAAGGCTATGCAATTTGAGCAAGTTGCACCTTTTTTTGTAGCTGATTTTGATTCTTGGAGCATTTTAGTTTTTTTGGGTGTGTGTTTAGACAGTCATTCTTAAGCAGCAAGTAATGTTTCTGTATGGGATACTTTGTTGTCAAATACCATCGTGTTTAACATTCCCACTATTCAATGACAATTGAAAATTAAAAGGCGTTCCAATGCATGAGGCTCTCATCTAGTGGAGCTTGGGAGGGAGGATGTAGCCTTACCCCTGCAAGCAGTGACATTGTTTCCAAATTTTGAACCCGTGACTTCCAGGTCATTAAGGCAAGCAGCCTTACCGTTGTGCCGAGGCTCATCCTCTAAAAATAGAGAATAGTTAAAAATATAAATAATGAATATGGCAAAACATGGATTCTCAAGTATCTGATATTAGTATGATTTTGGCCTTTTGAACATGGCCATCCAGATTTTTGTGGTATTATACATTACCTCTCAAGAAGCTGATGTACCCAATGTCTCTGTTATGAGTTATTTGATTAAGTTTTTTCAGCATGTTGTTTTGACGATACATGCCTTTGGTCAAGTGCTACTGTCTTGTTTCACATTTGTGTCTGCCTTCTAAAGCTGATTCTCAAATTTGATGTAGTGGCCATGCAAGTTTCATGTATTAATTTCTCATAACTCAATCTTTTGTCAGGGGAAGAAGTGTTTTATTATTCTGTACTGACTACAACTTTTGTTTTCAATCCCTTTTGAATGTCTATTGAGGAAACCCCTTGAGATGTGTCATTAGCTGATCACTCATCAAATTACCTAAATGGCAATACCATTGTCTTCAGCTGATGTTTTCCTTTTCCTTTGTTTTTATTGCTTTTTCCTATTTCAGATCAATGCCTCTTCATCAGAGGATGGGCTAAACTTCTATGATTCTGGTCATCGCTTTGAGCATTCACAACTTTTGTTGGTGCTTTTGCGTTCCCTTCCATTTGCACCTAGGTCTCTTCAGATCAGAGCACTTCAGGTATTGATTTAACAGTTTAATTTTCAACAATACACACCTAATGTTAATAAATTCTATTTATGTTTTTATGAGGTGTTTGCAGTTTCATGTGTTTTTACACTTGATTAAGAGCAGTTCATGTGTTTCCTGTGAGAGCAGTTCATGTGTTTCCTGTGAGAGCAGCTCTATTTATTTTTAGTGTCAAGTTCTTACTTTTTTACCCGAGTTAACTTGGGGATGTCCATGTATGCCACATACAAATAAAAAGTTTTCCTATAGAATTTAGTCAGGAGATGTAATACTTCCAATTATGGATATTGTTTGTACTTAAGATCTTGTTCATAGCACCTAGTTTGAGCTCTGCTGGTTTGTGTATGATTTCAGGATATTCTATTTTTGGCCTGCAGTCATCAAGAAAACAGAAGCAGTCTGATAAACATGGAGGAATGGCCTGAATGGATTTTGGAAGTCCTGATCTCAAACTATGAGGTAATAATAGTATTTAGAATTCAAAAACAAAGTTGGCATTCTCTCCATTATTTTTACCTTGCTTCTTTTCTCTTTAATTATTCTTTTGTCATAGATATATACACAACACACACTTATGCTTTTATCATTATCAACTTAAATCATTGGCTTGTGAGCAGAAAGTTTAATATAGTCTAATGACAATTCCCTTGAACAAGAAGGGTACAAAGGAAAAACTAGTTGGTTTCTAAACACAGGAAGTCTGGAATGCAAAAATCAGGCTCAGACCTACAAGAAAATAACTAGAAAAGACAATTTGAAATGTGTGTTTATAATATAAATCCACATATATACATATATTATATACTAGTATGTAAGCCCATGCCGATGCACATGTCAATAAAGCTAATTCTTTATAAATAATATCTTATTACAATTTGTTAATATTTTTAGTAGAAAACAATTAGTTAATTTTGTTATCAGAATAAATTTGATAATTAGTGGTTCTGCTATATTAGGAATGACAATCAATCATATAGTTATATAAATTAATATAAAATATTAGACCAGTTACAGTTCTAAACCAATTATATCAGTTAATCAAATTAATCAGATATTCAAATTAGATTGTCAAGCCTAAATGGCATAGTGGCAGGGTGAAGAGAGAATACAAGGATATTGATCTCATGCAAGATTCTCTTACCAAAATTATAATGTTTAGGTTGATTGTAGAAATTAGAATAAATAGCCCAAAGCCGAGAGCAAGAATGGCACCAAAGAATTCAAATTGAGAACAAAGTAAATAATGAAGAGAAGGCATCTATAATATCCTATAGAAAAAGAGCAAAATAACAAAGCTTCAAATCTCAATCACAATTTATTTTGTAAAATTAGATAATAATTAATGAGATTCTACAAAAAATCACAATTTCTCATATTTAGGATTTCTTACTAAATAACACATGTATTTATTTATTTTGTAATAATTTTGAATTTTTGTATTTTAATCTCAAATGCTAACCTTTTAGTCTGTTCTACATTTCTATAAATAAAACTTTCATCATAATAACAATTAAACATATCAAGAAGAGCAATTTACATGGAGATAAGTTACAGACAAGATTCCATCTAATGATCATGTGGAGATTTCTTAGATACGAGCTAGTAGCACTTTCAAATATAAGAGATTTCAATATTATTATTACTTATTATAAGACATATTTAACTAAATTACACGATCCAAGGAGGGCAGTCACTTTTCTTATTTTTTAAATAAATATATACTATTAAAATTACAATTTTACCCTATTGACTCTTTGAAATTTCACAAATTTATTGTTTCTCATTAACGAACAAGAGGACAAATAAGATTAAAAAAATAAATGCCCCATAGAAAATTATACAGTCCCTTATAAAGAGGACCATCAAAAGCTTCTAGGTGGTGACTTATAATAAGGACGAGAGCATGTATTAAATTTGTTTTATCATATTAACACAAAATAATTGCACTATAATTTGAATCAGAGAAGTTAAACTTCTTAATGGTTCTTCTGCATTGAAAACGAACTATTTTTGTTTTCTTGATGAAATAGTGATCTACCCCTTTATTAATAATAATAATAGTAAAGAGCAAAATTAGGTGTAATGATTATTAATTAAAAAAAAGAGCAGAATTAGGCAATGGGTATCCAAATTTCAGTAGAGCAATTGATGTTTTTTAAATTGATTGTATGGCTATTGTTTTTTAATTTAAAATTTCTGACTTCCAATGCCATGTGGCACATAATACAATCATTTCATCTTAACTTTTTTTGTGTGGAATATGATAATTGTTTATAAAAAATGTGGAGCTAGAAAACTTCTCTTAAATATAGAAAGAGAGGTTGATATATGTATACAACAACAACACCTAGCCTTAATTGAGTTAATTCCACTAGCTGGGGTCGGCTACATGAATTAAGTAATGCCATAAGGCTCTATCACAAGTCACGTTCGTTGACAAAGCATAATTAATAATATGTATATATATATATATATATATATATATATATATATATATATATATATATATATATATATATATATATATATATATATATATATATATATATATATATATATATATATATATATATATATATATATATATATATATATATATATATATATATATATATATATATATATATATATATATATATATATTGTGACAATGATTTTTATGGAAAATACATTCAACTGTGCTACTTATGTGCTTTTGTTTTACAGAAGGGTCCCAGTAAATTGTCTGATTCAACAAGTGTTGGAGACATAGAAGACCTTATACATAACTTTATTATTATCATGCTAGAGCACTCAATGCGCCAAAAAGATGGATGGAAGGTTGATATGTGTTTTGATTGTTAATTTCTTTCAAGTGGACCTTCTTCATATTATTGCCAATTCTTGCTCACTATACTGTTTCATGATGTTGCTGTTGACAGACTGCAGATGCAATAGTTTGTTTGCTTGTTTACTGTCATTTATGTATCAAATCTTTGTGTCTTTGTCTGGGTTGAAACTGTTGAATGTCAAATATTAGACCTGGTTGGAACTTGCAAGTTGCAATGAGTTTTTTAATCATTTTTTCACTGGTGTTTAATTGGTCTTGCAGGTTGGTAGAGAGTAGTTATTTCGGGTATTGTGTTGTTGGAATGGACCTATTTTGCTTGTATTCACTGATCTGTATTTCTTGGTGTGTGTTTGCATATATATATATAGAGGGAGAGAGAGAGGGAGACTAACAGTTGTTATCCATTTCCATTCCCAAATTCTTTAACATGTTATGCACTAGGTTAGAGACCCTAAAACTCAAACCAGCTTCTGTAATTAAAAAAAAACTAGTCTTCCCTATTTAGAATCATAGTCACCTAATATGTGGTTCTCTTTGGTACGGGTGCGGATATGTAGTACGTGGTACGTTACCTTGTCAAATACCATACGCTAGAGGTATATTCAGTACAGTAGGGTTTCTATAGCTCTCTGCACATTCCTTTCTAGTGCTGCTTCTTGTAGGTTTGAATATTTTGTTTCACCATAGTAGAAATACTCAAGGATAAAATTCTTTCTTGTTTCTTGTAGCTCATTCATGTAAGTGAGTATAAATATCAATTATTATTCTTTTCTTTTACTTAAACTGTAGGTAAAAATTTGGTTTGTTCCTTAAAGGGAATCAGTTCTCAAAAGAACCACGAATTGGTACGAGAGAAATAATTCGCGGTTCTCTACCAAAATGAGAGAATTGTGTTTCAATGTTCAGAATCAAGAGGTTGAGCCTGGGCCCAATGCAAGTTTGCATGCCTTGTGACCTGTCCAGAAAATAGTCTATTCGCCTGCGAGGGATGGTTGGTCAATTTTTTTTTATTTGTGTGTGTGCATTGCTGAGCACAATTTGTGAGACTTGTTTGGCTGTATGGGAGTGATTTTGTTCACGCCAGATGTTCCATGTAGGGCACTGGTGGTGGTGTTTTTGGCAACCAGGATTATCGCTGCTTGCCAGAGATGGGCGACGAGGTGCCACAGCCTTAGGTGCAAGATGTTCATCCTAGATTGATCTGGTTTTGGCTAGCTTAGTTTTGGTGCTGTTGATTTTTTATTTTTAGTCCAGATGCCAGGTGGTTTGATTTTGATGATTTATTTGAAGCCTAGTCATATTTCTTTGCTTGCATGATTTCTGGTTTTATCGGGGTCATGCATACCGCTCAGTGTTGCTGTTTTTTCCAGGATATTGAAGCGACAATTCATTGTGCAGAATGGCTGTCTATTGTTGGTGGATCTAGCACTGGAGAACAGCGAATAAGGTAGATTTATGCATCCATAATGAGCCCTTTGAGCTTTAGCTTCTATTATTTTATTTGGCTTTTGATGGCAATAATAGTCTGTTCCTTTTTCTTTTTGTTTTACTTTGATGCCATTTGGCATTACTTCTGAACTAAAATATTTCATGTTAGATCTAAAACCATTCATAAGCCTTGAGCTGACAACTTAAGCTTTTAATAAAGGGGGTCCTTAACATGGTACTGGAACTTCTATGAGACTATGACCAAGTGTTAAGACAGAAGGGAATTTGTTAGCTAGCTATAAGATGGCATAAATAAGAGGAAATAAGTGGTTGGAGAATGACAAAGCAGTTGGATAAGATAGTATATCTATTTAGGCCTGGGAGATTCTAGGAGAGTAAGGATTAGTTGACTCACAAAGTGTTTAATAAGATAACGAGGTCTAAGAAGATGGGGACAAGTGGAGGAGAAACATTTTGATCCATATTTATAAGAACAAGGGCAACATACAAAATTATGTAAGCTATAGGTGGATTAAGCTCATGATCCACACTATGAAGCTATGAGAGAGTAAGAAACAATTTTTAGTTACAAGAGCCATGGGATTACTGACTCAGTAACTCATTTGGTTGAAACATTTACTTGAAGAATTTCATATTGGAGATGCTAAGAAAATGGCTCTACTATGTGACAGTCAAGCGGCATTGCACAGAGCTTTTAATACTATGTTCTGTGAGAGGGCTAAACATATTAAAGTAGATTGTCATTTTGTTAGGGAAAATATTGAATCGGGAGACATCATCGCTAGTTTTGTCAACTCTAATAATCAATTAGCGGATGTCTTGACTAAATCACTATTCTCTTTGAGCTCCACGTAACAAGCTCGGCGCATATGATTTATAATTTTATATGCCCCAACTTGAGGGGGAATGTTGAAATCGTGAATATTAGTAAGACCCAAGTCTTTGAGGCCCATAGTCTTTCTTTCTATTCTTTTATATACTTATACATCCTTTAACATTAATGATAAGAAGTTTTTTCTCCTTCATCTCTTTTTACAATAATCATTATTTTCTGTCTTGAAGGCGTGAAGAAGCATTGCCTATATTTAAGAGGAGACTATTAGGCGACTTGCTGGACTTTGCTGCTAGAGAATTGCAGGTTCAGGTACATCTTGTTTTCCATCCTTATCAATTTTCTTTAGAGTTTTGTGTATTGCATGCCTTGACATTGTTGTGTTTTCTGATATCCTTTTTCCCCATTCTTTTCTCTCTCTCAAAGTTTATGCACAACTAGGAAATAAAATTATTTCACTATGCCTAAGCGCACATAGACAAAAAATCCATATACACAAGGATGAGAACAATTATTTATATTTCTCGTTATTTTGTTGAAGACTGGAATTAAACTGCAATATGTCTACATTACGCTTTTCCTTTCTGCAGACTCAAATTATTGCTGCGGCTGCTGCTGGTGTTGCAGCTGACTGTTTGTCACCAAAAGATGCCAAGGCTGAGGCTGAGAGTGCTGCCCAGCTGTCTGTGTCTTTAGTAGAGAATGCAATTGTAATACTTATGCTTGTTGAGGATCATTTACGGTTACAAAGCAAACGATTCTCTTCAATTTCTGCAGATGGTTCTCCATCTCCTCTTTCACATGTGTATTCAGTCGATAATCATTCGAATTCATTGTCAACAATTGATGAATTAGAAGTTATGGGAAACAACAGATCATTATCTAGTGACTCTGGGGGAGTCCCTATTGATGTATGTATACAGTAATCTAAAACTAGACATGCATGCCACATTTCATATATAAACATGAAATTGTAGTTTCTTATTTTAATGTCTCTTGGGACAATAACTTGGTTGTTGTTGTATCTTCCATGTTGTTTCTTTTACACCTCCAATATCAATGCGATGTTGACATACTGTCCTATTCTCCATATATTAAAAAGAATTTTTTTAAATAATTTTTTATTCTATTTTTAGGAATTTTTCATTTTTCTCAATAATGTTTCTAATTTTTCATGGGTTTGTTCTTTGGATTTAAGAATCATGTATAATCCTTTTGTTTTGTATTATATTTGCTTTACTATTAACTTAATTTGCATTTATTAATTTAATTTGTCTAGTCCTCATTTTCACTTTTGTTCTATTCATACACATGTTTTCTTCTATATTGGTGAAACTCATCCTGCCAAGATTATTTAGGTCCTTTCTTCATTGGCTGATGGAAGTGGTCAGATTCCTAATTCAGTGAAGGAAAGGCTTGCTGAAGCTGCAGCAGCTGAGCCTTATGAATCTGTTTCTTGTGCTTTTGTGTCATATGGCTCCTATGCTAAGGATTTGGCTGATGGCTGGAAATATAGAAGCCGTTTGTGGTATGGTGTTGGCCTTCCACCGAATACAGCTCCATTTGGCGGAGGAGGTAGTGGATGGGATGTTTGGAAATCTTCTTTAGAGAAAGATGCTGATGGCAACTGGCTTGAGCTTCCTTTGGTGAAGAAGTCTGTGGCAATGCTCCAAGCGTTATTGTTAGATGAATCTGGGCTTGGTGGTGGTCTTGGCATCGGTGGGGGGTCTGGTACTGGAATGGGAGGGATGGCTGCATTGTACCAGCTATTAGACAGTGATCAACCATTCCTGTGCATGCTTAGAATGGTTCTTCTATCGATGAGAGAAGATGATGATGGGGAAGACCATATGCTGATGAGAAATGCAAGTATTGTTGATGCAGTGTCTGAAGGAAGAAAACCACGCTCAGCACTTTTGTGGAGGTAAAACAACCCCTTCAATCTAGCATATTGGCTGTACTCCATTTTCTAATCCATGAATGATAAATTACCATTTTAATAAATTGGATTATTACTTCAACAAGTTCAATACAATGTCCAGCTACAATGACGCTAGTTTTTCATTCCTCATTTTCCCTTTGGTCGACTGGTGCTTAAGATGTACATTCTTCACCTCCATTTGTAATTTTGTCATGCTTTGTAAATAGGTCTTAGAAATTGAATTTCTCAATTTGTTGTATTTCTTTCTGCCCTAAATGATTAAATTTAATTTTACCAAAACACAAGAGTTGGACCATAATTAACACAACAGCACCTCTTTGGGGATAAAAAGGACTCTATATTTTATAATATGTATATACATAAGTTTCTTAGAGGGTGAGCCTCAACGCAATGTCAAGGAGAAAGACTTGTGACTTTGGAGATTATGGGTTCAAATCCTGGAAAAAACCTCTTTGCGTGCATGGGTAAGGTTGTGACATCTACCCTCTCCTTACCCTACTGGTTGAGAGTCTTGTGCATCAGGCCTCCTTATATATATATATATATATATTCCTGTTGTGTGAGGTCAGAAGAGCAATCTTGATCTTCGGATCTTATATGGATGGTCAGCTTTACCATTCTTTAAGCTACATGATCATTTTAAAAAGTCTCATAATAAGTATGGCCTTATTTGTGGGGGTGTTGGGATCCTTAACAGATTTGTAGACATGTTGCAATTTTCTCCATTGATTTTTCTTGTTTTATTTTTAGTTTCCCTTTTGCTTTATAGAGAATCAATTATCCCCCAAATTCCATGTAATTTTGTTGTCTGTCTTATTGTTTTTCCTGTATAAAAAATTAAATTCAACTTCCTTTATTTGATACCTTGCAAATCTAAAAAAAATATTTATTACGACAATCTTGTCTTTGCTTATTTATTTGTAATTTGAACAGTGTTCTCTCGCCTGTTCTCAACATGCCAATTTCTGATTCTAAGAGACAAAGAGTCTTGGTCGCATCTTGTGTTCTTTATTCCGAGGTTTGTACTTTCAGCTTGTCCACTCATTATTTATTACTGTGTTTTCTACTCTGTCATTTGTCTTTGATGTACAACAACTGTAGTCACCGTAGCACAAAATCTGGCCAGGTATACCATACTGTTAGCGGAGACCAAATGCCTCTTCGTAAGCGGTACCTTGAGGCTATTTTACCACCATTTGTTGCTGTATTAAGGAGGTGGCGACCCCTTTTGTCTGGCATTCACGAGCTTGCTACTGCTGATGGTTTGAATCCTCTTATTGCGGATGATCGCGCTTTAGCTGCTGATTCCTTGCCAATTGAGGTACTTTAATGTACATGTGTATGTTTGTAAACGTCCACTTATGTGGAATATATTGTGCATGTATGTACACAATCATATAGACATGTGTTCTTATTCACGCCATTCTGAAAATTTGATTGAACTTATCTGTTAGAGATTTTGTTTTTTCCTTCCTCTATATTTATTGTCTTTCCTTCAAGTTTTCCTAAAACTTTATGCTACCAACTTTTGAGTAGCAATGATTTTTGTTAACTGATTGCTTGTTAATGTATGTTATAATATGTGCTGGATTATGTATATTAATACGACTCAGAATTGGATGTTTAAGCTTAGTTAGAATGTTCCAAGGTTAGTTTGTTAGAGTTTTCTGGAACATATCTCCATGTGTTCTTATTCCTACCACTCTGAAAACGTGATAGGATTTATCTGTTATATGTTTAGTTTTTTCCTTCCTCTATTATTGTTCCATGATATTTTTGTAGTACCTCATGCTGCCAACATTGAGTAACAATGGTTTTTGTTTACTGATTGCTGGTTAATGTTGTTATAGTATGTATTGTTAATACAGCTTAGAATAGAATGTTCCACTTTAGTTAAACTATCAAAGCCCAGAATAGAACTTTATTGATAATCCAATTCCATGGAATTGTGATTCCAATTCCAAGTGGCCTTGCAAACATCAGAATTAAAGTATCAAGGCCCAATCCAAGCCTTAGTTCCATGACCAATTCTACGTGCCAAACAGACCGTATAGTTTTAGTCACTGTTTCAGTTTCAGTTTAAAAAATAGTTACAGTTTCAGTTCCAGTTTTAAAAACTAGTTTCAGTTGAAAATCTGCATTTATTGTAGTAAATAAATGATTTATTTTTTTAATTAATTTTTATATTTGGATACATTTGTTTACTTTGGATTTGAAGAAAAGGTTTTGTAGTCTTTCAACAGATTCCATATGCTAACTATTAAATGTGGATAAGCAATGGATTTTGTGTTATTTGTTACTTTTATTTGATTATAGATGTCTGCTTGTTCCCGAAACAAGGAACTTCAACTGATTTTCTAAAATGAGATTAATTATGTCACTAATACTGTATTCATTTAGATGATTTTGCTGCATTATTTTAGATGTGCATTTGATGTTTCTTTCAGGCTGCTCTTGCTATGATCTCTCCAGCCTGGGCTGCTGCCTTTGCATCTCCACCTGCTGCAATGGCGTTGGCTATGGTTGCAGCTGGTACTTCAGGTAGTGAAAGCCAAGCTTCTGCAACAACTTCCCAGCTTAGGCGTGATAACTCATTGCTGGAGCGCAAAAAGACTAAGCTTCAGACATTTTCAAGCTTTCAGAAACCTTCGGAAGTCTATCATAAAACACTACCCCTTCCGAAAGATAAAGCTGCAGCAAAAGCTGCTGCTTTGGCCGCTGCTCGTGATTTTGAACGTTTTGCAAAGATTGGTTCCGGACGAGGTCTTAGTGCCGTTGCGATGGCTACAGCTGTGCAGCGAAGGAGTGCTGGGGATATGGAGCGGGTCAAGAGGTGGAATATTTCTGAGGCAATGGGAGTTGCTTGGATGGAATGTTTGCAGCCAGTTGATACAAAGTTGGCATATGGGCAAGATATAAATTCTCTGTCATATAAATATATTGCTGTTCTAGTTCCTAGTTTTGCCCTAGCAAGGAATATGCAACGATCTGAGGTATGTGTTATAATTGTTTCCATGACTTTCACATTATATGAAAACTCGTATGTGAAATAGTTCTTGTTTCCCAGATTGACAGGCGTTCTCATGGAGATGTAATTGATCGCCATCGAATCAGTAATGGAGTCCGTGCATGGCGCAAACTTATTCACCAGTTAATAGAGATGAGAAGTCTTTTTGGGCCTTTTGCTGATCGTTTGTACAGTCCACCTCGTGTATGTTGTTATACAATTTTTCACATTGCGGTTACTGAACTTATTCCTTGCAGCTTCTCATTCCTCTTAGGCCATAGGTTCTGTTTTTAAGATTATGAGAAAGTAAATCTGGGGAGATATGCATTGCATTGCTTGCTGTTATTTTGTGTTTATTCTTAGTGTAAGAGTTGGGAACTTTTTAACAGAAATTTCAGTCGTACGGCAGTTATCTTCCTGCCATTTATATCAGGGCTTTTGGTTTTGTGAAGGAATTTGACTGTTCTTTTACTCTGATGTGTTGCCTTTTCTGTTTCTCTTTTATTTTTATTCCATTTGTGAGCCTTTATATATTACCTGGGCAACTTGTACTGTTTTTCTACTAAAATTTAATCATTACATTATGCTGATTTTTTTATATAATGTATAGGTTTTTTGGAAGCTAGATTTTATGGAAAGTTCTTCCAGAATGAGAAGATGTTTGAGGAGGAACTACCGAGGGTCTGATCATTTAGGTTCTGCATCAAATTATGAGGACTATTCTGGATTGAAAAATGACCAGGGCACTCCCATTTTATCAGCGGCAGCAATCTCGTTGGAGGCAGTCAAGGAAGATGAAGAACAGGTGGAAATTGTTGATTTGGATTCTAGGGTTGATGATATTGAAGATAAAGTAGACAGCTTGCATAGATTTTCTGAAGCATCTGAGCAAACTGTACGGGAATCCTTAGAATCCTGTGCTACACAACTTGCAAGTGATGAACGGCTTGTTCAGAGTACTTCAGCCATTGCACCCGGTTATGTTCCTAGTGAATTCGATGAAAGAATTGTTTTTGAACTACCATCATCAATGGTCCGGCCACTTAAGATCATAAGGGGAACCTTTCAAGTAAGTTTGATGTGCCTAAATTTTTAATTTATTTTTTTAGCAGTCATTTATTTGTATCCGGGATTCTGTCTCCGATACTGGATTCACATCATGACACATGTCACATAAAAAAATTAACAGTCTAGATTTTAATTTATTTCTAATAAAATAATATTAAAAATAAAGTAAATTACACTGACACCCCTTGAATTTTAGTGAAATTATACAAACCATCATTTTTAAAACTTACACAAACTACCTCTAATTATATATATACGTTACACTGATTACCTATGTAAGAAAGATAAGTGTGATTTCTTAAATAAACAATGGAGATGAATATAATTACATCAAACAAAATATGATATATTGGGAAGACAAGTCCAAATAGTATAAAAGTCGATGTTATTGCTGTTCTAGTTCCTAGTTTTGCCCTAGCAAGGAATATGCAACGATCTGAGGTATGTGTTATAATTGTTTCCATGACTTTCACATTATATGAAAACTCGTATGTGAAATAGTTCTTGTTTCCCAGATTGACAGGCGTTCTCATGGAGATGTAATTGATCGCCATCGAATCAGTAATGGAGTCCGTGCATGGCGCAAACTTATTCACCAGTTAATAGAGATGAGAAGTCTTTTTGGGCCTTTTGCTGATCGTTTGTACAGTCCACCTCGTGTATGTTGTTATACAATTTTTCACATTGCGGTTACTGAACTTATTCCTTGCAGCTTCTCATTCCTCTTAGGCCATAGGTTCTGTTTTTAAGATTATGAGAAAGTAAATCTGGGGAGATATGCATTGCATTGCTTGCTGTTATTTTGTGTT
Organism: Lupinus angustifolius; assembly: GCF_001865875.1. Taxonomy (NCBI): domain Eukaryota; kingdom Viridiplantae; phylum Streptophyta; class Magnoliopsida; order Fabales; family Fabaceae; genus Lupinus; species Lupinus angustifolius. Next base: position 14,441,918 of record NC_032021.1, read on the forward strand.
TATTCTTAGTGTAAGAGTTGGGAACTTTTTAACAGAAATTTCAGTCGTACGGCAGTTATCTTCCTGCCATTTATATCAGGGCTTTTGGTTTTGTGAAGGAATTTGACTGTTCTTTTACTCTGATGTGTTGCCTTTTCTGTTTCTCTTTTATTTTTATTCCATTTGTGAGCCTTTATATATTACCTGGGCAACTTGTACTGTTTTTCTACTAAAATTTAATCATTACATTATGCTGATTTTTTTATATAATGTATAGGTTTTTTGGAAGCTAGATTTTATGGAAAGTTCTTCCAGAATGAGAAGATGTTTGAGGAGGAACTACCGAGGGTCTGATCATTTAGGTTCTGCATCAAATTATGAGGACTATTCTGGATTGAAAAATGACCAGGGCACTCCCATTTTATCAGCGGCAGCAATCTCGTTGGAGGCAGTCAAGGAAGATGAAGAACAGGTGGAAATTGTTGATTTGGATTCTAGGGTTGATGATATTGAAGATAAAGTAGACAGCTTGCATAGATTTTCTGAAGCATCTGAGCAAACTGTACGGGAATCCTTAGAATCCTGTGCTACACAACTTGCAAGTGATGAACGGCTTGTTCAGAGTACTTCAGCCATTGCACCCGGTTATGTTCCTAGTGAATTCGATGAAAGAATTGTTTTTGAACTACCATCATCAATGGTCCGGCCACTTAAGATCATAAGGGGAACCTTTCAAGTAAGTTTGATGTGCCTAAATTTTTAATTTATTTTTTTAGCAGTCATTTATTTGTATCCGGGATTCTGTCTCCGATACTGGATTCACATCATGACACATGTCACATAAAAAAATTAACAGTCTAGATTTTAATTTATTTCTAATAAAATAATATTAAAAATAAAGTAAATTACACTGACACCCCTTGAATTTTAGTGAAATTATACAAACCATCATTTTTAAAACTTACACAAACTACCTCTAATTATATATATACGTTACACTGATTACCTATGTAAGAAAGATAAGTGTGATTTCTTAAATAAACAATGGAGATGAATATAATTACATCAAACAAAATATGATATATTGGGAAGACAAGTCCAAATAGTATAAAAGTCGATGTTTATTCATTATTTTGGTTAGTTACAATATAGTATAAGAGTAATTTAAACATGTACTGAGAACTATTGATGTAGTTTGTAATGAATAAAAAATAATGAATTTACATCAACTCTCATACTATTTGGACTTGTCTTCGCACTATAATATATTTTGTTTGACTTAATTATACTCGTTACTATTTTTTGTTTAAAAAATTACACTCATCTCTCTCACAAGGATAGTCAGCATAATGTAGATAGATAATTAAGGGTAGTTTGTGTAGGTTTTAAAAAAGTCTGGGTGATTTGTGTAGTTTCACTATAACTCAGTGGGTGTTAGTATAATCCTATGGTAATAGGAAAATCTTATGAAAATTTGTCTTGTGTTCTCACGTTGATCTTGACCCCATCCTACATATCCTTGATTGCTGGAATATAGGCAATGTGAACACCTTTCATATGTATAGCATTCCACAAAAACTATCTAGGAGCCTTATCATACACCTTCTCCAAATCAATGAAGACTATATGCAAGTTCCTTTGGTTCCTTCAATCGCTATAGCAAGTATATAGTCTCCATGCTTGACCTCTTTGGCATAAAAGCGAATTGATTTTCAGTGATATTCGGTCTCTTATCTCAACTTCCGCATATTTATCCTATCATAGCTTCATAGTTTGACTCATAAGCTTAATCCCCCTATAATTTGCACAATTCTAAATTTCATCCTTGTTCTTATAAATAGGGTTTAAGATGTTTCTCTTCCACTTGTCTAGCATCTTCTTCCAAGAAAAAAATAATATATATGAAGAGTTCCTCACTAATGTTTTTATTGCAGGAAAGCTGTCGGATGAGTTTTGAATTATATTCTTGGCTTAGATATGATAACTGTGATATAGTGATGCCATATTCTCTTACTGTAGATAACCAGTAGGCGGATAAATTTTTTAGTTGATAGCAGTGAGACCAGCACAAAAATGAATGGATTGGATACAAGTTCTGAGGTAGGAGACCAAGAAAAGGATCGCAGCTGGTTAATGTCATCTCTTCATCAAATCTACAGCCGGAGGTGAGCTCATTTTGTTTTCCATTTTATTGTTTTTTTGTGTTGTCATTTCATCTTGAAATCTGAAAATTAATGTTGACTGGTTTTTATTTTATTGTAAATATTCTGATTCTGTTTCTTATGGTGTGAATATTTGCAATTAGGATTCAGATCTTTAGTTACATAAGATAGTTTATTAAATTACAGTGTTGAAGTTTTCAATTTTAGTGTATATGGTCAGTGAGCATTGATGCAGTCGATATAATTTTTTGGTGAAAGTAAAATACTTCATCACCAGTTGAAAAAATTATCAGTACAAGTTAGCCAGCTTAAGTTGCTACCTTCTAGGAAGGGTTCAACTCAAGTTTGAGGAACCAAAATATGACTCAAACTCAACTTCATTAAACCATTACATCATAGAAAAGTAAACTAAGTTGATCTGTCTATGTGCCTATGGGATAATATTAGTGATTAGTTTTAGTTTCATCCATAGTTGTTACTTATTATTGAATGGAGTAGTTCTGTCTATGGAAGCACTATCTTCCCTTTTTGCCTAGTTACAAGAAATACTCTGCTTCATATATTCATTATTGTTCAAAGTTATTGTTCATATGCAGTCTATGTTTTAAAAATGTATGTTTTTGCTAGTTTCTAAGAATTGGTTTCTGTTACAGATACCTCCTTAGAAGAAGTGCCCTGGAGCTATTTATGGTGGATCGTTCAAATTTCTTCTTTGACTTTGGGGTATTTCTTTTTTAAATGTTCTGCTTTACTTCCTTTTACTTTTCAAGAAAATAGCCCTCTAGGTTTTTAGATTGTACACTAATTTTAATTGCAATTGAGTATTAATAATTGTATCTTCGATAAGGAAACCATCCCACTTTGCAATACCTCTAGTGTGTTTGGGGTCAGCTGCTCTTTGTCAGTATATGGGATCGACTAAAAGAGGATTATAAAAAAATGGAAGTTGGGGGTGTTAGTATCACTAGGGAATAGGGATGTAGGGGTATTTTCTTTCCTTTTGAAATTACTAGGTCCTATTATGATCTTTTATGTTGCAGAAATACTTAACAGATCTTTCGTTGAGAATTTGGTGATGTGCCCCATTTTTCATGCTAAAGCTTGCTCGTTAAAAGGCCTTTTAGGGAGGAGGAAATTTGCAGGCAGTGCATCAGAAACTGTTTTAAGCCGATTTTTCTAAAGAGGAACCTCATAAGTGAGTAAGAATGATTCCAGAGAATGAATAGTTGGCGGTTCAGGTTACTCTCAACCGAAGTTAGCACTGGCTGAAACTCCTCATTCAAGCCGTCAAGAACAAAATTAACATTTTTAGCCTGAGAGATTGAAGAACCAATTGAAACCAAAGGATCAACAAGTTATTTGATACACACGAAATATTTGGAAATCGAGCTGGATCCTTGAGTGATAGAACACAGTTGAGATCGAATTTGAAGAACTCTTGCCTTGGTTTCTGATTTGCACAAGACATGAATTTTATGCCATAACTGCCATGAGTGATAGCAACCAAAAACGTGTGGTTGGAGAATCTTAGAAAGAGAATTGAGGATCCAATAACATATAGCATGATCTTGTTCCTCCCATTGTAGTTACATTGGATTCACATGATTGATCAATCGATCATCATTGAAAAACCAGGGGCGAATTTCTGTTCCATGAAAAAATAGAGGCTCGATTGGAGGTAAGAATCCATTCATCAAGTGTTGCCAGACCAGGAAATTCTTCTCTGTTAATTTCATGGCTGGAAGTGTAAGACAAAGCTGTGATGGAACTGCTTGAAGCGGTGCCATATTCGTAAAGGTTGGTGGTGGTGTTACAGGGGGGAGGTCCCAGAAGTTACAGCATTGGCAGTGGCTATGACTGTCTGATATCATGAAAGAAGAGAGAGGGATAGAAAGCTAAAACAGTTTTCTGTTATTGGATTATATGAGAATCATTACATCAAAATGAGGGATTGGTATATATAGTGCACGTGTACTACACTGTACTGCACCATTACAACTGTCATTAGATGACATTACATTTGTACTGTAAGTGTACAACTGTCATAACTCTAAAGAACTGGATAACTAACAAGTGAGCTATCCTATACTACATTTCTAATAACCCAAGATGAAAGGACATCTTTTGGCCCATGGCAATGAAGAAGTTGGACTCTGGCTCTGATACTTTTTAAGATTTCTTCTCAACCAATTGGCAATGAGAGTAATAGCCTAATAGGTATCGAAACCATGCTCGGAACAATGAGGGAGACAATGTGGGACTTATTTTACAACACTAAATAATAAAATAATTCCAAATTAAAAACCAAACTATATAAATAAAATTCATAAATAGAATAAGTAGTCCAATATACATAGATTTCTTTCATTGTTTTCTTAGCAGGATATCCTCTTTCCTTGTATTCTTCCCTTTTATCTTCAGAATTATTTTTCTTTCTTTCAGAATAACACTTCTCTTGTCAAATTTTCCTTTTCAGAGTAGTGAGGGGAGAAGAAATGCATATCGAGCAATTGTTCAAGCACGACCTCCTCATTTAAACAATATATATTTGGCTACTCAGGTAATATCCTTCCTATGACTATTTATTTCTCTGTTTATTGGCTGATGATAATACCCGATGTAATTGGGTAGGTTTGCGACTGATGTTTTTTGTTCCTTGTTTTTAGTTTTCTATCTTTATTTTATTTGCTAAACTTTTTATTTTGATATTTTACATTTGTGTTGATGTGATCTCTTAATTTTATTTTGTGTATAGCTTGTTGTTCTATGTTATGGTTCGAGAACCTAAAGAAAATACCCTCTTTTTGCAGAGGCCTGAACAACTTTTGAAAAGAATTCAACTTATGGAACGCTGGGCTAGGTGGGAGGTAAGAGCCATATTTCTTTTAAGAAAAAAAGTGTAGTTCTATTATAATTGTATCCTCATCATTTTTGGATGTGTTTTATTCTTCCCTTGTGCAGATCAGCAATTTTGAATATCTAATGCAACTCAATACACTGGCTGGGCGTAGTTATAATGATATTACCCAGGTGATTTTTATTCTTAATGTATTAATGTAAACTGTTAAAGCCTGTCTTCATGTTATTAATTTATCATTATTACCTGTTTTTGGCAGTATCCGGTTTTCCCATGGATTCTTTCGGATTACAGTTCAAAGAGCTTGGATATTTCTAACCCTTCTTCATTTCGAGATCTTTCAAAGGTGTTACATTCTGGATGTCTCTTCAATCAGTTAAAGGGAAAACATGTATAAATAATATATTTTCATAATTAAAGCTTTTGATATGATGCAGCCTGTTGGTGCACTGAACCCAGATCGTCTGAAGAGATTTCAAGAGCGATATGATAGCTTTGAAGATCCAGTAATCCCCAGATTCCATTATGGATCACACTATTCAAGTGCTGGAACAGTAGGTCCCTCCCTTTTTCTTTATTTCTGATGTCATTTTTGTCATATTCGGTTTTTGCTTTTATCATTCTAGCTTACACCCTTTTGTTTTCAATCTTCAATGATCTTTAGTCTTAGGCTTATTTGCTTACTGAGTTTCACACATCAAATCAATGTTTTGCAAATGGCTTTATCCATATGGAGCTTGTTTTATTGGTTAACTTACTCACAAGTAGTATGAAGTTTGATTGTGTTTAGTCTCCAAATTTGCTAATATCTACTGCCTGCTTTAATTTGTCAATTCGTTCATGACTGCATAATTTATATCTGCAATATGTTAGAATCCTGGAAGGTCTAATCTAACATCAGTAAATATATACAATATTCAATGTTTGCCTATGGGGCTGATGATTTTCAAAATGAAACTTTACAGGCTGTTACAAGAACAACCTTTAAGTGAATCAAATATAGAGATTAAAGCCTTTTCTTTAGTGGGTGGAGTTAGTTGCATGGATTGAACAACATATCATAAACCAAGTCTGCAAAACTCCCTTTTAGATCCAAGTCCTTTTTAATGATTTCACCAATGTGTTTCTTAATCTCCTTTTACCTCCAACTATAAGGCTATTTTCCCTCTGATCTCCTCTTCTTATTTCTGATTCCTAACTTTTTATCTTATTTCGCACTAGAACAGCAATATAACTAATTTCCCTGCATGTAAATGCTGCTATCTAGCGTGGATATTTTTAGTTGCTGATTTTGAAGTAATTGTCAAGAGCCAACTTTCCCAAAAGCTTAAGCTGTTGGGTGAAGGCCCATGAATGGTTTTACATATCCAACACGTCCCTTCATGCAATAGTCCTATGGGTTAGATGCATGGACTATGCACAGACCCATCAAACGTTGTGCTGAAATTAAACTTATTATTTATTTTGACGAGTAGGCATGGCAAAGGGTTGAACTCTTGACCAGTGGTCAAATATTAAGAACCAACTTCCCCAAAAGCTTAGGCTGTTGGGTGAAGCCACATGAATGATTTTATAAATCTAAGGTAACTAACATTTATTAACTTTTTTTACAGGTTTTGTATTATCTTGTTAGGGTTGAACCATTCACTACCCTTGCCATCCAGTTACAAGATGGAAAATTTGACCATGCAGATCGGATGTTTTCTGATATTTCTGCTACCTGGAATGGAGTCCTTGAGGACATGAGTGATGTGAAGGAATTGGTATTTATTTACTTATATTATTGGTTGATATACTTGTGTACATTCAGTGGCTTCTTTATAGAGCTCTTTAACATGATTTAATGCTTTTATTAATATTAAAATGCTTATCATGGTTTTGTTGAAACTGTCATCATAAGTAGTTTTTTATTTCAACATTGTAGGTTCCGGAGCTATTTTACCTCCCTGAGGTCCTCACAAATGAAAATTCAATTGACTTTGGCACCACACAATTGGGTGGAAAGCTTGGTATGGTCATGTAGATTTCCTTTATTAATTTTTTTCTTTTGTTTTTGTGAAGTCTTTGTTCTATACTAAAAAATGCATATCATGGTTAATAACTCCTTCTGCCATGCCAGATACTGTAAGACTTCCTGCCTGGGCTGATAGTCCAATTGATTTTATTCATAAGCATAGGATGGCTCTGGAGAGTGAGTATGTATCTGCACATTTGCACGAGTGGATTGACCTCATATTTGGGTAGGTTTCTCACTATATTTGCATCCTGATTTATGCTGTTCATGTGGTATACTGCTTCCTCTTTTCTATCGATGCATCTTTCAAAACACATTATTAGAGTTCTTTGATAATTTGCATATGATAACATTGATGAGTTGGACCATGCAGGTATAAGCAACGGGGCAACGATGCTGTTGCAGCAAATAATGTTTTCTTCTATATTACCTATGAAGGAACAGTGGATATTGATAAAATCTCTGACCCAGTATGTCTACTTTGCTTATCCATGTTTTCAACTCAATTGTTTGAATAAAATGCAATCCACCAAAATGCTCATCAAAATAAGGACATTCCTTAGTTGAGATATGTCAATAATATCCTTCTTCACATACAGGGTTAAAATACATGTTAATTATACTATTATCATATTTTTTTACATGTCTGTTTGTGTACTTCTTAACCTTGATGGTCGCGGTAACCAAATACTAATAGTTTAGCTGTGAGTTTGTCTATGACATAGGCAATCCAGTAACATTAAAAGACTAGACCTTGTTATCTTCAACTCAAGTTTCACAGAAAGATGAAATAAAAAGTGAAAACCAGTTCAGTTCAACCACTGTTGAATCTTTAAAACATAAACTGGTCTCTTCACTGGTTCGAATGACAACGATTTTAGAAAATGGAATACAATATATCAACCTAGATCAAAAGAATAACAATGATATACGTGTACTTGTTGAGCTACTTCTCTCATTATCAATTAGTTTTGTGTTGAAACCTTAATACTTTTTTTAGCACCAACTAGGAAGATTAATTATAAAAACAAAGTGAAGAAAAAAGAGAAAGGCTCGTAGAGGCAAAGAGGGTTGAGGAAATGTCCAAGGCAGCTGGCAAATACATGTTAACACAAACACTGCTGTCCTGTCTTTCTCTCACATAGTTCAATCAATTTATCTATTCTCATATTTTCAAGTCATTTATCTTATACACAAAATTTGACATTTTTTCTCTAACTTTTTCTTTTCTCTAAACAAAAAATGTTAAGAGAAAAGAAAAAGAGGGTTTTTTATTTTTGGGCGTCATGGGGAAGTTCATGATTGTGGAGATGCTTGACAAAGGTGCAAGGATTGTCGGAAGGTTCCACTCCAACTGCCTCCTGACAGGTTGCAAGTTATACCACCCTTCGTCGGTCCCCACCCTTCATCGGTCCCCACCCTTCGTCGGTCCCCACCCTTTGTCGGTCTCTAACAACAACCACCACCACTTTCACAGTGGTGCAACCGTCAACGAGTTTGTGGCATGTAGTGGGAACATCGATGTCGTTCTTTGTTCTATTTTATGGATGAAGTCCCATATTAGATATGAGGAGATAGGTGAAAGACTTTATAAGTGGAAAAGACCGTTGAACAATTGCCTTAAGGTTATGGTTCAAGACTTGTTGTCTCACATGTAGCTCTTCACTCCTCACGTGCCCAATAATAATGATACTCCCCGGTGGTTGGAGGCTTCTCAATCACAGACGGGTTCCACAAGTGGTATCATAATTGAACCAGGCTTGCAAAGGGTTATGTTAAGAGTTCATCTCAAAATCAATTGGCAATGAGAGGATAAACCCAAAATATATTTAAACTATGCCACAGAATAAGGTAGGTGGTGTAGGACTTACTTCCCAACAGTCCCTCCATAGGAGTCTGGCTAACCAGGTAGCGAGTTACCTTTCACTCATGACGAATGAGTTGTTGGGTAAAGGCAAATGAGCGGATTTATATTATCTAAAAATTCATTTTGCCTTTTATAAATCATGGATGATGCATGAAAGGACATGTTAGATAATATAAAACCATTCATTTGCCTTCACCCTATAGCTTAAGCTTTTGGGAAAGTTGGTTCTTCACAGGTTATTTCAGATTTGCAAGAGGACCCTTCTTCTATTCTTGGGGTTTTCTCTACATTGTGTCATCCTGCTTTCTATGACAAATTGATCATTCAGCCAAAACTCAACTTGGATTCCGACCCTCATCCAAGAGTTCCATAGCACTCCTACATGTGGTCATTCAAGGTTTTTTAGAACATATTGAAGGTTGGCTGAATTTTTATTGGTGTGGCATGAAGAGAGTTCAGGGATTTGTCAAAGATTGTGATATCTGTCAATGGCAGAAATATTCTAGTGCATATTTTGGAAGATTTAAGCATTGATTTTGTTGTATAGCTCAGAATTTCCTTTTCATCGTAGAATCATTTTTCCCAGTCAAGGTAAGGCTGCTTACCTCTGCCCTTGCTATACCCCACTAGGTAGGAGCCTCATGTGCCTACTCTTTTTGTTTCTCTTTACTTCTCTAATTGATTTGATCATGTGCTTTCGCATAGCACATACCGAAACAGAATTTGTTTCGGCAATTTCAAAATCCAAGGGCTTTGATATTGTCTTGGTGGTAGTTTATTGACTTTCTAAATATGCTCACTTCCTTCCATGGAGACACCCTTGTAGAACTAAAACACTAGTTGATTCGTTTACTAGGAGGTAGTAAAGTTACATGAAATTCCAAAGTCCTTAATCAGCGACTGAGATCCCCTTTTACTTGTTCACTTTTGGAATCTGCGTATAATTACAAGGGGCCAAACTCCGAATGAGCTCTTCTTACCACCCTGAAACATATGGGTAGAGTGAGATTATCAACAAGTGCTGGGAGACTTGTGCAAGGTTAGAAGCCAGGAAAGGCCTCTATAATTGGGACAATTCCACCGAAGTTTCCTCCCTGAACCTGTCGCGAGAACCATCTCCGAAACCCTGAGAAAGCATGTGCTTGAGATATATTTCAAAGGACTATCTCCAAAATGGTCCATTGACCTCTAGAATCTGGCTTTGTTGCAATTTTCTTAAGGACCAAAGATAAGCTATTTATTATGGCTTGTTTCAGTTGATTCAGGATTTACTATTATATGGGTTTCTTTGCTTTTAATGACCGTAACTGAATGAATATGGAAGATTTTGTCTACAATTAAACTTTATGCATCGTAAGTTTATCTTTGAATTCAATTTCGCAAAACATTTATGGGTGATTTCTCATTTTTGCATCAGACCTCAACAAATCATAATTTACCTATGTTTTCTGTAGCTTATTGTTTTTTTTTTGTACATGACAAGGTACAACAGCGTGCTACACAGGATCAAATTGCATATTTTGGACAAACACCATCTCAGCTTCTTTCTGTTCCTCACGTGAAGAGAATGCCATTAGCAGAAGTTCTGCATTTGCAGGTAATAACTTAATCTGTGGGTTTGACAGCTTTTATTGATAAGTTATATAATGAATGAGCTTCTAAACATGCTTAGTGTTCTTTTCCACTGTTTTCTTTGTTTTGTATCCTTTTGTTTTGTTTTGTTTGGCCCTGTAATAAATAATAACTATAGCTTTATATTTTGGAAACTTCGGGCTGATCTGCAATTCAAGATAATCATACATGGTTATTTGGCCCATGGTAAGTGTTACTTTGCACAATGGTAGAATATATGTAAATAAATGATGTTTTTTTTAATTAAATACATAAGTAGCTGTGTCAAATCCTCTCTATAATGAACTGGTGTTTAGATGCCCTCTAATTGCTTAATGTTTAATCAACTGTTGATGATGAGTGCATGTGAATATGTGATTATAATGATAATGCATATATTTCTTTTAATATCAGACAATATTCCGCAACCCAAAAGAAGTCAAACCATATGCTGTTCCATTTCCTGAACGGTGCAATCTTCCTGCCGCTGCCATTCATGCATCAGATACGGTTGTAATTGTAGATACGAATGCACCAGCAGCGCATGTTGCACAACACAAGTGGCAACCCAACACACCTGATGGCCAGGGTACTCCTTTCCTCTTTCAACATGGAAAAGCTACATCAGGCTCTTCTGGTGGTTCACTTATGCGCATGTTCAAAGCACAAGTTGCATCTGGTGAAGAGTGGCAATTCCCCCAAGCGGTAGCATTTTCTGTCTCTGGAATTAGAAGTCAAGCTATCGTATCTATAACATGCGACAAAGAAATTATTACTGGTAAATATACAAGATCTAAGATTGTTCAGATATGCTGCATCTATTATTTTTATGAAAAATTTCTCTTTTGTTAATGGACATAATTTATGATTGAGCATTTTGGCATCGTTTAATTCATGTAGCCGACCACACCTAGTGGGACTAAGGTTTGGTTCTTGTTGTATGAAAAATTGCCCTTAGATGAGTTAAGTAGTTAGTATGACCTTATAACAATTACGATGGATCTATTAATACTCATGCCTTACAATACAGCGAATTAGATAACATGTTTCATCAATTATAAGGATTTTTTATGGATGTTGCAATGTTTTCTTGTGTAACACTTGCTATTTCCTGTTTTGCTCTTGTATTTCTTAGAAAACACAAAAAATTGGATCTTTCCAAGCATATAGGGACATGAGAAGCCCATTAAGCTAAATCTCCTAAAACTTGTTCTAAAATTTAAACCGAACAATGTGGTAGTCCAAGATAGGATATTCAATTTTTTAATCTAATTTAAAAATTTACATTATATCAATAGACGAACATATAACTATTCTCATTCGGGACAATTTTATTTTTCTTATGGTTCCAAATAATCCAGTATTTGTCTGTGTCCTTGCTTTGTAGTAACTGTCTTTAATTGTCATATGTGTCTTGGGATGAGTATTGTGTAGGGTTAATAAAACCTTTTTACATGTTAACAGTTCATATTTTTCTTTTTTGAAGTATATTTTATTTGTCCTCTAAGTTCTTACAAGGCGTTTTACTATTTGCCTTTATAAACTGGGTAATTGACATTTTATTTTGAAATTTTGGCTTCTGATTAGGTGGGCATGCTGATAATAGTATTAGGCTAATATCCTCAGATGGAGCTAAAACCTTAGAAACAGCTTATGCACATTGTGCTACAGTAACTTGCACTGGTCTTTCACCTGATAGTAAGTACCTGGTGACTGGATCCCGAGATACAACAGTACTACTCTGGAAAATACATAGAGCACTTGTGTCTCAGTCCAGTGTTATATCAGAATATTCCACTGGGACAGGCACACGATCTTCTACCAGTAGTAGTTCATCACACCCAAATGAAAAGGATCGGAGATATCGTATTGAGGGTCCTATCCAGGCACTCCGTGGACACCACAGCGAAGTACTGAGTTGTTGTGTTAGCTCAGATCTCGGAGTAGTTGTTTCATGCTCCCATACATCAGATGTTCTCTTGCACTCTATAAGAAGGGGGCGTTTAATTAGAAGACTGGATGGTGTGAAGGCCGATATTGTGTGTCTTTCCTCTGAAGGGGTTGTGATGACTTGGAATGAATCACAGCATATCCTCAGTACCTATACTCTCAATGGTGCTCTGATTGTGAAAACACAATTATCATTTTTTTGCAGCATCAGTTGCATGGAAATTTCTGTCGATGGGAGGAGTGCATTGCTTGGAATTAATTCTCTGGAAAATGGTGGAGCAAGTAATAACAATTGGAATTCGCAGTTGAATAAGTCAGGTGTCGTTGATTTTGATTCAGAATCAGAAGATACCTACGAAAGCAACAGAGTTGATGTTCCCTCACCGGCAATTTGCTTCCTGGATATGCACACTCTTGAGGTGCATGGTTAAGATGTCAAAGATAAATCTTACTTTTACATTTTATCTCACGTCAACTGTTACATTTTATTCATCATTTCCATACACCTTAAAAAACAGTCTGTCATAGAAGATATCTGAACATTTGAATTTTCAAATTAAGTAATTGACTTCTAATGAAAAATAATTAAATGTTCTTGGTATGGCATTTTCTCATTGTGTCCTGACACATGCATGGTGATTTTCTCGAATCTCATGAGACCACATGGTAGCTGTTGCCCTTTGTACTATGCATCTTCAGTGGACTGATCTTCAATGCTAATCTATGTGCCAAAACATTTTTCTGTAGGTATTTCATGTATTGAGGCTAGGAGAAGGACAGGATATCACAGCTCTGGCCCTAAACAAGGATAACACAAATCTTTTGGTTTCAACTTCGGATAAACAATTAATAATCTTCACGGATCCAGCTGTAAGTCAAATCTTTGTAAATAATTATCTTTTGTCAAATGACAATGGTCCTTAGAGTGGATGATTATTTTTTGTCAGATTCTTGTAAATTTGTTAAATCTGGAAACAGTCTCTTCGCTTGTCGGATTAAGGCTATGTACATTTGCCCACCTAGATTATACTAGATGGGATCCTCATGCACTAGGCTGCCCTTGTATATTGCTTAGGAACAAACTTTATATATATATCCCTCACTCTGTTGTCTATTTTTCTTAAAAGAGTATTCATGTTCGCCCGTTATTTAGAATCACAATTTACACTTATTCAATTTGGCAGGATTTGATTTTTACTTGTATCTGTGGGATGAACTGCACACGAATCAAAGTATTGTGCAATGCACTAGTGAGAGTGGTGTAACTTTAATTGGAGTGGAACTTCCATTATTCTTCTTAGAATCAATTCTAATATCATAATGATTTTGATTCCTCAACAATAGGTCACTCCCGAGACCCATGAAGGGTCCTTTTGCGAGTTGAGTTTTGGAGAGGAAAGAATGGAAATGGGAGGCATACGAGCCATCTCATGTGTGTATTTCATGACCCTGAAATCTTCTCTTTCCTTCCCCTCCCCTCCCCTCCGGAACTCAAATCGCAAATGGATCCTAAAAGTCTACATGATAACAGCCCTCAATAAGCTTTGAATTTTTGCTGTGCGTGAACTTCATTGTCTAAAATATTGTACCTTCAATCACTCAATCATGCCTCCAACATATGTGCTTATATTGCCTACTGTATTCCATGGCTGTTAACACTGCTACTTATTTGTTGCAGTTAAGCTTGAAAGTGGTTGATCAAATGCTCAAGCTCGGATGGGAAGGTGATGGGCTTCAGCCTCTCATAAAATCATAGCTTTTAGGATATACATAAACGAATACAGATACTTGATACGTGATATCAAATACGAAAACTAGGTTGAGATTATGATATCCAGATTGTAAGCATTTTTTATTGCATCCCTATGGTTCATAGATCTATTGTAACATATGTAACATTCAACTGTTACCTCCTGTGTTAGGTTCTTAGATTTACCAAACATAGCTCTTCAAGTTGTGCTGAAGTGTTGATGTTGGAAATGTTTCTGAGTTCTGATTGAGGTTTGAGCAGTTAATTTTGGTCCACGATTATTTGATTATGGAGAGAAATTCTAATAGATATTATTTCCTTGTAATGCTGCTGCTTTTCAGAATTTGATTCAATTTTTGTTGGCGGAATAACTGTGAATAGTTGTAGTTCCTTGCAATTACAATTTTAACAACCCAACTTTTTCCTACTGGTGGATCTTGGTCACTGGGAGGGCTAATAGTAAAAAAATTGGTTCAACACATTAAAATCCTTATACACTGAACAATTTTAGCTGAAATATTCACATTTGTTTCACTTGCATGATTATTAGACACAAAGTTGCAAATAAATTTACAAAATAGGAGTATTTCTATTGTGCAATGGCTCATATTCTCTAGATAACATCAATACAAGTTATGGGTTTGAGTTGATGTAAATATGTTGGGTATATATATATATATATATATATATATATAGTGATAGCTTCTTAACGCTCCTAGGGACGTAGGCATAATTGGTCAAATCTTGTTACCAAATTTCTTTTGTTATTATCTTCACTCTACTTTTTAATATTTAATTGTTCACTTGTTCCCAACAATTGAAATTAGATGGCTCTTAACTTAAGTGCCAAATTCGAGGGGGGGAAGTTCGACAGAACTGGTAATTCTAGATTGTGGCAAATGAGGGTTAATGATATGTTGGCTCAACAAAGTCTATCAATGGCCTGCGTGAGAATAAACCAGATGGTATGGACAAACTGAATTGAGAATAGTTAAAGGAGAAGGTTGTAAGAACCATACAACTTTGTCTATTAGATGAGGCGATGTATCATGTTATGGATTTGACATCACTAAAGAGGTATGAGAGATATTAGAGAAGTGGTTCATGTTCAAGTCTCTAACAAATAAGTTGTATTTGAAACAGAGACTTTATGGCCTATATGTGAAAGGGAGGGTCTCATGGTGATGGTATGTATGCGTGGGAGGAGATAAGGCAGAGGAGGTCCTACCAAAAGGAAAGAACAAATTTCAGGGGCAGAACACCAGTAGAGTGCATTAAGTGCAAACAGACTAGGCATTACAAAAAGGATTGTCCCAATGAATGGAGTCTTAACAAGCTGATGGGGAAAGCTGGAGTATCTACATCTACAAATGTTGTACAGAAAGATGACTCTAGTTACAATAGTGAAATTGATCTACTATTTATATCATAAAATCATAGTGCATATGAGTGGATACTTGATACTGGTTGTTCTCAACACATAATGCCAAACAGATAATGGTTCACCATATACAGAGCAGACAATTTTGGTTTTGTGTATCTTGGAAATGATAAAGCATGTCGAATTATTGGCATAAGAAAAATTAGAATTGTGATGGATGATGGTGTAGTGAAGACGTTATGTGAGGTTAGGCACATACCAGATTTGACAAAGAATTTGATTTCTTTGGGACATTGCAGGCCGAAGGATTTAGTTATAGAGCTAATGGAGACAGTGATATTCTTCGAGTATACAAATGTGTTCTGGCTGTTATGAAGTGTAACAGGATTGCTGGAAACACTTACAAACTGTTAGGGAGAACAGTTGTAGGTGGAGTTGCTAGAGTGACTCAAGAGATTTCAGTATATTTAGACAATGATACTACAACATTATGGCATATGCGTTTGGGACATATCAGTGTGCATGACATGACAGAACTATGCAAAATAGGGTTGTTAGGAGTCAGCAAATGCAAGCTAGATTTGTGCAAGTATTGTGTGCTTGGGAAACAGATACGAGTTAGTTTCAAGGCTGGCCAACACAGGACTCAGGGCATTCTAGACTATGTCCACAATGATGTATGTGGACTCATTCACGAACCATCCCTAAGAGGTTCTAAGTATTTTGTTACCTTTGTTGATGACTTTTCTCGCAAGGTCTGAGTATATTTTTTGAAGCATAAGTGAGAAGCATTTGCCAAGTTCAAGGTTTGGAAGGCACAGGTAGAGAACCAGGCTGGTTGAAAAATCAAATACATGAGGTCAGACAATGGTATGGAGTACAAAGACTCAAAGTTTCAGAAATCATGTGAGGAACATGGCATCTAAAGACACTTTTCAGTGAAAAAGACTCATCAACATAAAGTGGTGCAGAGAGAATGAAAAGAACTCTTATAGAGATGGTCAGATGTATGAGATTGAATGCTGGAATTTCTAAAGGATTTTGGGCAGAGACTCATAGTATGGCATGTTATATCATTAATACATCACCACATGCTTCATTGGATGGTAAAGTTGCAGAAGAAGTATGGACATATAACCCAGACAATTATAATATGTTACACATATTTGGTTGCTCTGCTTATGTACATATAGCTAGTGATGAACGATCTAAACTTGATCCCAAGTCAAAGATATGTATCTTCATTGGATATACCAAAGGTGTGAAGGGGTTCAAGTTCTGGGATCCAGTTTCCAGAAAATTAGTGTTGAGTAGAGATGCAATGTTTGATGAGCAATTGGTCCACCTACAAGGGTGAAGACAAACCCCATTGTGGACCTTCTATCATCCAAGTCTCATGCATAGTCCGAATCAACATAACTAACAATTGGAGGCTTACTCTGTTGACCGTCAAACATGCTACTGAGATTTGTAGTTTCCTTCAAATATCTGAAAATCCATTTGACTGATTCCCAATGTTGCTTCTCTATTTTAGAAATGTACTTGTATACTTGACTAACTTTTGTGCCAAGTGCGGTCTAGTACAAACCATAACATACATCAATCAACCTACTACACTAGCATACAAAACCTTTGACATGTACTTCTTCTCTACATCTGTCTTTGGACACTAATCTAGGGAAGCTTGAAGTGATTTGTCAATAGAGTGTTCACTACTTTAGCATTGCTCATATCAAATCACTTTAAGTCATAGTTTTCTAGCTCCCTTATTCTTTTGAATCTCCATCCCAAGAATCATCCTAGCAGCTCCTAAATCTTTCATGTGAAACTCCTTACCTAGCATGAGTTTTAGCTCATTGATATCACTCAAATAATTAGCAACAATCAACATGTCATCAACATGAAGTAACAGAAAAATAAAAGAATCATCATCAAGGCTTCTCATTTAAACACAACAATCATACTCACAGCGCTTGTAATCAAGCTTCAACAGATAAGTATCAAACCACTTGTACTTTAGGAGACTACTTCGACACATATAAGGACTTCTTCAACTTGCAAATCAAGTAACTCTATCCAGCTGCACTGAACCCTTCTAGTTGTGTCATGTAAATTTTCTCCTCTAAATCACCATGGAGAAAGGCATTCTTCACATCCATATATTCTAAGTGCATATCTCAACTAACTAACAAGACAAGCACTACCTTGATAGAAATGTGTCTCACCACTGGGGAGAAAATCTCATTGTAATTGATCTTCTTCTACTGTGAATACTCTTTTGCTACAAGACGAGCCTTGAAATTTTCCCCATCTTTTTCTGATATTGTTGGCTTCCTCTTGTACACCCACTTGCACCCAATTGCATGCTTTTTTGGGGCAATGGGACAAGCTCCCAAGTTTGGTTCTTGTGTAGAGACTTCATCTCCTCCATTATGACACTCATCCATTATTCTTTCTCCTGGTTGTTTATAGCATCTTGAAAGCTACATGAATCTTCTAAACTGATATGGAGAACAACTAAAGCCATATTTTCAAAGTCATATCTCTCTAGAGGTTTGATCGGACATTTATCCTTGTCTCTAGCAAGTAAATACTCCTACACACCTGAACTTTCCGCCTGAGAATCATCACGTTCTTGACTTGAACTAGTGCATGATTCCTTGCTTTTATTCATCTGAATCGTTTCACCTCACTGGAATCATTTTTATCACAAAGTTTCTCCATTTGGCATGGACACCTCTGTCAAAACCGACTGTTTCAACATGAATTCTTTACCAAACACTACATCTCTACTCAACACCACTTTTCTGGAAATTGGATCCTAGAACTTGAACCCACTCACACCTTTGGTATATCCAATGAAGATACACCTCTTTGACTTGGGATCAAGTTTAAATTGTTCATCATTAGGTACATGTACATAAGCAGGACAACCAAATATGCATAACATATTATAATTGACTCGGTTACCTGTCCATACTTCTTCTACAACTTTACCATCCAATGAAGCCCGTTGTGATCTATTGATAACATAGCATGCCATACTAAGTGTCTCTGTCCAAAATCCTTTAGAAAGTCCAACATTCAGTCTCATACATTTGACCATCTAAATAAGAGTTCTATTTATTCTATCTACAACATCATTCTGTTGAGGAGTCTTCTTCTCTGAAACGTGCCTTTGAATGTCATGTTCCTCACAGGATTTATGAAACTTTGAGTCTTTGTACTCCATACCATTGTATGACCTCAAGTATTTGATTTTTCTACCTGTATGGTTCTCTACCTCTCCCTTCCAAACCTTGAACTTACCAAAGACTTCTGACTTACTTTTTAGAAAATATACGCAGACCTTGGGAGAAAAGTCATCAACAAAGGTAACAAAATATCTAGAACCTCCTAGGTATGGTTCCTGAGTGGGTCCCATATATCAGTATGGACATAGTCTAGAATGCCCCGAGTCCTATGTTGGCCAACCGTGAAACTAACTCGTGTCTGTTTTTCAAGCACACAATACTTGCACAAATCAAGCTTACATTTGCTAACTCTCCTCAACATTCATCTTCTGCATAGTTTTGTCATGTCATGCACACTAATATGACCCAAACAAATGTGCCATAATTTTGTACATCAAGGTCTCCAACAACTCCACCTGTAACTATTCTCCCTAATAGTTTGTAAGTGTTCCCAAGTAGTCTTCTTATCATTCATCACAGTCAGAACACTTTTGCATACTCAAAGAATATCATAGTCTCTATCAGCTTTATAGCTAAATCCTTTGGCATGTAATGTCCCCAAATAAATCATTTTTTCTTCAAATATGGTATGCGCCTAACCTCACATAATGTCTTCACTACACCATCATCCATCATAGTTCTTATTTCTGCACTATGATTTGATGATACAGATAGTATATCAACTTCACTGTTGTAACCAAAGTTATCTTTCTATGCAACATTTTCAGATATAGATACTCCATCTTCCCCACTGGCTTGCTAAGACTCCATTAATTGGGACAATCCTTTTTGTAATGTCAAGTCTGTTTGCACTTAAAACACTCTACTGGTGTTCTGCCCCTGTAATTTGGCTTTTCTCTTTGGCAGGACCTTCTATGCCTTGTCTTCTCTCATGTACTTGGCTCCCTTTCACATACAGACCACTACCTTGAGACCTTTCCCCTATATTTTGTCTTCTTTGAGTATGGGGTAGAAGTGCAGGTGTGATTTCATCCAATTTGATTGAGTCTTTCCCGTACGTCAATGTTGTCACCAAGTGTTCATATGAATTTGGCCAAGAACACAATAATATTATTGTTTTGTTCTCATCATCAACCTTCACATCAAGTTTCTACAAGTCATTGATCACTTGATTAAAAGTGATGAGATGTTGTTGCAAACCAGCACCCTCTTATATCTTCAGGTCATAAAGTCTTTGTTTTAAATACAACTTATTTGTTAGAGACTTTGACATGAACCGCTTCTCTAATGTCTCTCATACATCTGTTGGTGACGTCAAATCCATAACATGATACATCACCTCATCTGATAGACAGAGTCGAATGGTTCCCACAACCTTCTCCTTTAACTCTTCCCGATCTACCATCTGGTTTATTCTCACATAATGCCTTTGATTGACCTTGTTGAGCGAATACATCTTTAACCATCATTTGCCACAATCTGAAATTATCAGTTCCATCGAACTTCTTCACCTCTAATTTGGCACTTGGGTTAAGAGTCATCTGATATTAATTGTATGCAACAAGCAAGCAGTCAAATAGTAAGAGTAGAGATAAGAGAATAACACAAGGAATTTGGTAACGAGGTTCGGCCAATTGTGTCTACGTCCCTGTGAGCGTTGAGAGACTACCATTATGTATTAAAGAATTAGGATTTGTGTTTAGCTATTGTTCTCCTTGTTACATTAGGTTTACATAACATAAATATATATTTCTCTACCCCAACCCATTTACATCAGTCTAAGCTCATAGCTTGTATTGCTGTTATCTAGAGAATGTGAGTCATTGTACAACAATTTGTATGGAAAGAGAATGGTTTTTTACTCATTTATACATATTTTATATCTTTTACTTTAAAAAACACCTTCTAGCCTAGAGGTTGTAGGTTCAAATTTTAGAAATATATTTTTCGCTTATAAATGTAAGTTTGTGTATATCTAACATTTTCAGACTTCATTACATGAGAATCTCGTATACTGCACCGTCATTCTTTAAAATGTGACAACATCTTTTAGAAGTATAGTTTATCTAATGTGGAAGTCTAGTCCACTAGTGTTGTAAAAGTGAAACTTTCTTATTTATCAAATATATTTCCATTGCCCCACCTTGTGCCCTATTATTACTGTTGCATTTTTATCATCTTTGTAGCTCAGCTATTGTT
Source organism: Lupinus angustifolius (assembly GCF_001865875.1). Taxonomy (NCBI): domain Eukaryota; kingdom Viridiplantae; phylum Streptophyta; class Magnoliopsida; order Fabales; family Fabaceae; genus Lupinus; species Lupinus angustifolius. Next base: position 14,462,882 of record NC_032021.1, read on the forward strand.
GTTCATCAATTGGTACTTAACGTTTTCAAAATGCATACTACTTATGGCATCAAGATTGTCTCTTCTAAATTGCTAGGTATAAAATCGAAAATTATGTTAGGAAAAGGTATTGTCAACTAATATGTTGAGATTTTATCTTTTAATATTTAGTCTCATATAACATTGTAAGTCTTATTATTTATTATATGGTCAAACTTCCGCTTAAGCTTGAATAATACTCATTTATCACAATTGACACATACAACATTTGTCATTTCATCAAACCTGCATGAATCATATAGTTTACATCCCATCAATTTCCTTATCATTTTGTATGATTAACCTAAGATAACCTAAAAAGCATACATCGTGACAAAATAAACTCTTACCGCATCATCACTTGCCACATGTCACATTCTCCTTCATTTTTCCTCTCCTAAATGGTTACATGATAATCATTTCTTGGAGTAAGCATATCCAAGACCAATTTAACAAGTGGAGGCTCAATGTTGACTTTTGGTGTAGTCATCTATTCTATCTATTCACTATATAATAAAATAAACTCCGGTCACCTCATCACTTGTCACATGTCACATTCTCCTTCATTTTCCCTCCTAAATGGTTACATGATAATTATATGTATCTTCTCACACTATATTTGTAATTTCTTGATTATAGTAATAATTTAATAAATAATTATTGCATTTCTAATGGCTACACCTTAAATTGCATTCAATTGTTATTGAGATCCGTGACTTTCTCTTTCTCTTCCAACAATCTTTCTCTTCCAACAATCTTCCTTTTCTATGGTTTCATTTCATTCTTTTATTTCATTATGTCTCATCATTATCATATTTTTCTTTCTCTTCAGATCATCCTCTTTAAAGTGTATTTTATTTATTTATTTGTAGATTTATTCTTATTTTGTAGATATGATATTTAAAGTACATTTTCATTAATTTTTTGTTTATTTTGTACGTATGTTCTTATTTTATCATTGATTTTGTTGTTTATTTTTTCATTGATTTCCTTTTTTTGTAAATATGTTCTCACTGATTTTATTATTTTGTAGATTTGTTTTTCCAACTGTTCTCTTCCTTAGCGTTTGATAAACATGAGTATCTTCCTCAAGGAAGATCAAACCTTCAAGACGTATGATATGTACCTTATCTCCATTTATATATACATTTACTTATAAAATTACATTTATTTGTATATTTATTTTTGTTATTAATATATTTATCTCTTCATCTTATCTTATTGTTATTATTTCTCTCTTTATTTGTAGTTTGGATCTCCCTTGAAGCATCTATGCATGTTAATTTTCTATTTCTACATCTCTTAATTTACTTATATATTTTTTTATTCAAAGAATCACTATTTTAATTTTTTGTTTTGTATGTTTCAAAAACACCCAGAGTGTATCTTCATCGGAAATAAGGTAAGGATTATAGTAGTGTATCCTCATCGGAGATAAGGTAAGGATCATGTTAGTCCATAACCAAAAGTCATACCAAATGTTACTAAAATGCATCCCTTTTCACATGAAGTTTGTTTCAAACCTATATATTGCAACCAAAATTTGGGAGGATAAAAGAAATGATCAATGTTTAACAAAAACGTCTACTATAACATTGAAACTATGTCAAAAATGGAATTAAAAATTTCGCTTTGATATAATGTTTCGTATTGTACAATTAGAATATCATTGAAGATCTTCCTGTGTTTACAATTGTAGCACATTAAATTGTTGAAAGATCAAAGATAATGTAAGAAATATACCAATAATTGCAATGATGCATCTTGGAATAATAATCATATCTGTTACACCTACAGTCATAAGAGATCAAGGAACATAAAAACTCAAAAAATAAGAGTTTATTTTTTCGTTTATCACACCATTAATCGCACATAATGAAAGGAAAGATGAAGAAATATATGAACAATAAAAAATAATAAATTCTACCACAATGATGGTGTGACTTTTCAAGTGAAACATAAATGAATCCAAGAATACCTAAGAATAAGAATGAATATGGAAATGAAAAGTAAAGGAGATGTGCATACCTTATATTTGAAGTCTAACATGTGAGTTTATGAGAGAGGATAAAATTACACCCTTACAATGATGATGGTGAGAAGAAAAATGTATCTAAAAAAATGAAATGAGAAAATGATGTGAAATTATCAATATTGTAGTATCAATTTAGAATATTTAAAATTTAGGTCACAGGAGAACGTGAAAGTTGCTTCATAGTGTAACAATTTAGAATATCAGTTACTGTTAACAATCAATTGTATGGTGGTAGTTATAACATACCTGATATAAACTTTTAGTATATTAAATTGTTGAAACATGTATTTGAATCAATATAAAACATGAATATATATAAAATTCTTGTATTGTAATCGATTACATATTCAAAGATAATTTATATGAAAGACTCAAATCATACCGTTGAATATGACAAAAGTGACAGTCATAGAAATATTAAATAGTAATGATATTATTCCTTATAGAAAACGTGGACATATTTAAAATGACCAACAATAGACATCAAAACTATGAATGAGAAGAAAAATGCAACTAATAACTCCAAGAAAGTCATTATTAACAAAAAAAAATGATATTCCTAATAATTTCATAAGTCCAGATCTAACCTTGAATACATGGTGCATGGTATATGAACATTAGACATGTAGTTTTTTAGTAATGAGGGCAAAATTAGAATATAGGAATTGCGCCTATTAAATTACCTAAAAACCTTCAAACATATTTTGTATTTGTATAATAGTATAGATATAGATTTAATTCTAAGTGAAATCTTGATAATTCTAAAAGTGAAAATTTTAAATCAAGATGGATGACATATTACTCAAATCAAAAGACAATTACTCAAAGAAATGGATTCAGAATAAACATGCTGGTAACATGTAGATGGACTCAAATTCAAAAATTAACTCATGACACCTCTAACTTAAATTCTGATTTTCCATTTCAAGTTATATAATTTTAAAAAGAAGAGAAAAAATACATAGTATCTTAAAAAAATAGAGAAAGAATGTACTCTTTTAGAGTAAATTACACTGACATCTCTTGAGTTTTAGCGAAATTATACAAACTATCTCTCACTTTTTTTCACATACATTAATCACCTAATTTTTATACTTTCATTATACTGACTACCACTGCATGAGAAATAAGTATAATCTTTTAAACAAAAAATATGATAAATGCAATTAAGTTAAGCAAAACATGATATATTGTGGAGACAAATCTAAATAATATACAAATCAATGCATCTTTATTATTTTTAGTTACAAAATGTATTAACAATTCTAAAGAGATATTGTTTAAATCACTCTTATACTATAACGTAAAGAACCAAAAATAATAAAAATGTATTGACTCATATATTATTTGGACCTGTCTCCATAATAAACATGTTTTGTTTAACTAAATTGCATTTATCACATTTTTTGTTTAAAAGATTATATTTATTTTTCATGCAGAGATGTTGAGTGTAATAAACATATAAAAATAAGGGGGTTTATTTAGATGTAATAAGTTCGCTCTAAGTTTTATAAATTGTGAATGTACCATTTATATTTGTGATTCTTAAAAAATATTAGAAATGATTGATGAATAATATGTGACTATAATTATACTCAATGAACATATTCAAAAGTATTCAAGTTTTTTAAAAGAGTACAATATGTATACTTTGTCGATGTAAAAAATTATATACACCAAATCATCTATAATAATGTCACTACATACATCTTTGTATCTTTTTAAAATGTTTCATTTTTTATGTTCGTGCGCACTTTTAATAAAAAAAATTAGTTAAACGCAGCGAAACTGAGTTTCTGCCAAACACAATTGGCTTTTTCATCTTCTGCAAGGTTTTAATTATTCTCATAATCGCTTATCATGAAAATCGCTTTTCTTAGGTATTATGAGCTTCTTACAAGGAATAATCGATTCATTCAGCTCCGTCTTCTCTCCCGATAATCCTCCTCCTTCTTCTTCTTCTTCTTCTTCTCGATCTCAACCTAATAATCACACTCCTTCATCAATGGAATCACCTTCTCCTTCACTTCCTCATTCAATTTCCAACGAACGCGTCGCTTTCAAGCTCAAAGGATACCTCGATTTGGCCACTCAACAAATCGATAAAGCCGTTAGGGCTGAAGAGTGGGGCTTGATCGATGAAGCAATTCTTCATTACAAGAACGCTCAAAGGATTCTCGTTGAAGCTAATTCAACTCCTGTTCCTTCCTTTATCACTTCAAGGTTCTCTAAATTTTCAATTATTTTTTTATCATTGTTTAGTGATTTTCTATTTTATATATTTTGTGTTTGCTTTATTGGTTTGCGAGAGTAAAACTGCTTACATCTGCCTTTCTCGGACCCCATTACATGGGAGTCTTGTAAATTGGGCCTCAGCTTTGGGTCTATTTGCGAGTTGAGTTTTGGAGGAAAATTGAAGACTTTGTAGTTGTATTTCATGGCTCTCAAGCCTCCCATTTCCCTCCACCCTCAAAAATTCAACTCGTAAACAAACTCTTAGTGATTGATAAATACTAAATAGTATTGGGATTTTAATTGGATTCATGGGAAAATGATTGAAGGTAGTGACACTCTGAATTTTTGGCTCATTTATTTTAGTGATTTTCTATAATGTGTTTATGGCATAGTTACCTGATATGCGGTATGTGTTCGGGAAGGTGGTTTACTTGGGTGTGCGATTCGTTACTTTTTAAGTTAATTTTATGAGATATGATGAACATGTGGTACCATTATACAGTGAACTCGGTACATAGGTAGATGAGAGCATTATGTAACTATGGTTTATAGTAATGGTTAAGATGTGGTCACTGGTCAGGCATAGGTCCACACCTGACTAGTGTGATGGTATATATATGGTAGTTCCATTAAGTGGTAATGGTTGCTTGAGATGTTTGTGTGGGAGGAGATCCTCCTGTGAGTTAAGTTGGCCTTGGCATTCCCAGGCTATGAAGCACGAACTTGGACGTTGGACACAAGACCGATGTGGACACTCGAACCTGGACAATGTCATAAACATGAGACACTGGGATATGGCTGAGAATGAAATGTCAAATAAAATCAAATATGAAAATGACAAAAGACCAAAATGGAAAATCAGTCTTTATCTATTTTCCTCTGATAAGTCTCACGAAAAAGTATCACGAGCCATCTTTTTACGATATAAGCAATTTGCTTCTTTACACAGAAATTGAGGATGAGGGCATTGTGGGATTTTGTAATTGCATAAAAATGCACCAATGTTTAATAACTTAATGTCAAAGTTAGTTTGTTCTGCTTAGTGCCAGTTTCTATGGCTTAAAACTTGTCAATTGCAGCTACAGTGAGAGTAGGGAGTTTTGGGATTTTATTGTCTGTTGCATTCCCTTTTTAAATTTTGAATTATTTTTTCCAGCTTCGTAATTGTACCGAAATTCAGTGATTTAATCACAAATGAGAATGTGTAGCATTATAGCGGTTAAGATGTAGTTTATCACTTCATTTGCTGTATACTTTTTAAAAATTTAATGACCAAGGAGGGTTCTTGTAGTCAGATGTTTTTGTTCACCTACTTAACGCTATGGTTCTGTGACAGTGAACAACAGAAGGTGCAATCACATCGTCAAAAGATATCAAAATGGCAGGGTCAAGTTTCTGAGAGATTACAGGCTCTAAGTAGACGAACAGGTTTGTATTTGTCTGAGCAACTCTATTTTCTCCTCCCAGTTATAAGTTTTTCCAAGAGTGCTTACTGTTTTTCATTATCCTCCACATGCTTCTTTTTTGTTTCAGGTAGCTCATCTGCAAATCAGGTATGATATGGTCTAGCTAAACTGTGTGATTATGGAGTTTTCTATCTGGGTCCTTTTTGTCTCATCATAGGTGGTGCTTTTTGAAACAAATTCTGTTTTAAGGATTGCACTTAATTTTTTACTTTCCGATTTTAAAATCAAAACAACTTTTGGTTGACAAATAGGTCTTGCACAATATCTTATAGAAAATACATATGCTGTTGGAATTGTATTTTGTATGAGAAATGTGGGGTTCCCTGCCAGACTTCCACCTAGTTAACTTGACATGTCACTTTAGAAAGTATATATATTGCTGTCAATGAACAGATTTATAATAGAGCATCATGTAGTCGACCGCACCTACTGGGATTAAGGCTTGCTTGTTGTTGTTGTACTTGTATATTCATCACTGTTCACCCTGGAAATAGCTTCTTCACTTGCGAGGGTAAGATTGCGTACCTCTACCCTCCCCAAACCTCACTAGGTGGGAGCCTTGTGCATTGTGCCTCCCTTTATTGGTTATTGTTCACGTGTTTTGATATTTCAGCCAGCCTGTTAAATTATTATCGTGGAATATTCTCACTGCATACTCGGAGTAGGGTACTGATTTTATACTTTTAATTAACCTTAAATATTTTTTCTGATGCCCAAAAAAATTTGCAGAGCACCTCAAACTCTGCACGAGCTGCTTCAATTCCAATTAAATCATCCAATGCTAGAAAAAATGTGCTACCAAAAAATCCTCAAAGAACAGGTCAGGTGAATAAAGTAGGAAGTCCAAAATCTAGTCAAGTGTCTGGTGCAAGTTATGACTCAAAACTGGTTGAAATGATTAACACTGCCATAGTAGATAGAAGTCCTTCTGTTAGATGGGAAGATGTTGGTAAGAATCTATTTACATTTGCATTTCTCTCTCTTTTATTTCATATTAGTTATTTGATTTTAGAGTGGATATGCAGCTGGGCTTGAGAAGGCAAAGCAAGCTTTAATGGAGATGGTTATTTTGCCAACTAAGAGAAGAGACTTGTTCACTGGTCTTCGAAGGGCAGCTAGAGGTAATGCCTTGGAATCGAATTACATTTGATCATATCATGGGTAATGGTGAAAATTGTAGAATGAAAAATGCTAAAGTTGAGAACTGCTAAACCTTTTTACTCCAGGTTTGCTTCTCTTTGGTCCACCTGGTAATGGAAAGACCATGCTTGCCAAAGCAGTAGCTTCCGAATCAGAAGCAACATTTTTTAATGTCTCTGCAGCTTCCTTGACATCAAAATGGGTATGTCTCTATAAATCTACCCTGAAGTTTTTGTGTTAACTCAATTTATTTCTTATGTTAGTATGTTATGTGCTTGTTAAAATAGAAGTTGAAAAAAATGGGTGTCTCTATCTATGTGCCTTGTCTGTTGTACGTACTTACTGTTCCCAACATATGTTTAACTTGTACTCAATAGGTGGGTGAAGGTGAAAAGCTTGTCCGGACACTATTCATGGTAGCTATATCCAGACAGCCATCTGTAATTTTCATTGATGAGGTATCTCTCTTTTATAGAGTAGACTGCTCTCCTCAACTCTATTCTTCCTACTTGTTGAAAGAAGAGAGAGAGAATAAAAATAAATCCTTTATATGCATAATATGCAAGTACGGGAATACAATGGACTATGGGCCTTATAGCATCAGGCCTAACTAATACTAACTATATCAACACTCGTCCTCAAGCTGGGCATATGAATCATATGCACCAAGCTTGTTACATATATAACTGACTCGAGGATCTCTTTGAGATTTAGAGAAGACATCTGCCAATTGATTATTTTAATTAAGAAAACTAGTGGTGATATCTCTCGATTTGATGTTCTTCCTGACAAAATGACAATCTACCTCAATATGTTTAGTCCTCTTGTGGAAAACAGCATTTAAGTTTTATGCAATGTTGCTTGTCTGTCACATAGTAGAGTCACTTTCTTAGTCTCTTCAATCCGAAGTTCTTCGAGAAAACATTTCAACCAAATAAGTACTTGAGCCAGTAACCCCAATGGCGCCTGTATTCAGTTTCCACACTAGATCTTGCAACTATAAGTTGTTTCTTATCTTCCAGTATATCAAGTTTCCTCCAACCATTACTCAATTCCCAGTAGTTGATCGCCTATCAATGGGTGACCCTGCCCATTCAGCATCTTAGTAGCCAACTATCTTAGTATGCCCCTTATCTTCATAAAAAGACCTTTTCTTGGAGCACCCTTTATACTTCAAGATTCATAATACTGCATTCCAGTGATCTTGGCTAGGAGAATTTAACAATTGGCTAACCACACACTGACTGCAAGCGAAATATCTTGGTGGATGACTATGAGGTAGTTTAATTTCCCAACCAATCTCATGTATCTCCCTGAATCTGAAAGGGGCTCCACCTGAGTGGGCAGGAGCAAAGTTTAGCAAGGTCTCTAGTCTGAAAGTGATGTGAGAGATGTTGCTTTAACTATTATGCCCTATTGATCACTACCAGTTATTATAATATTTTACACATACATAATCAAGTGAATACATCCTGGAGCTGAATGGCTATAGAAAACCGAGTGGTCATTGTTACTTTGAACCATACCAAACTGTTTTACTAGAATGCTGAATTTGTCAAACCAAGCTCGTGGAGATGGTTTAAGAGCATAAAGAGACCTGTGAAGCTATGCATTTTTGCTCTGTTTTACAGTTTTATTTTTCTTCCTAACTATTTAAATTGGTCAACACATATAGCACTGAAAAAGTTGTGTGCATCTTGCTTAAAACTTTTCTGCACTTTGAACTATAATTGTTTTTTTGTTAAATGATGACAGATTGATAGTATAATGTCAACAAGGTTGGCAAGTGAGAATGATGCCAGTAGACGATTAAAATCTGAATTTCTTATTCAGTTTGATGGGGTGACCTCCAATCCTGATGATATTGTGATTTTAATTGGTAAGTGCTATATCTGATAACACTTGATCATTCTCTTTCTAAAAGTTAGCATGATTTAGATTTCAGATCCAATCTGCTGGAAATGGTAGAATAACCTGTTACCATTAGGAAGGCTCTTGTTTTCTTTTTCTAATAGTTTCAGCTGTGGCCTTATTACTTTTTGGCAAACAGCAGTTAATGGCTAAAATATAATTCTAGGAAATGTTGGAACTTAAAAATTAATTGTGAACATTATAATTCGACTTTTATGAGAGCTGCTTTGCAAATGTAATGTAATTTTGTTTTTGAACTTGTATATTGCAATAACAGTAGTTGATAGATGGCTTTGCAACTGTTCCAGAAATGCCTTTTTGTTCGCATGTTTTGAGACATCATAGGACCATTACATAATAGTCATTCTCCCCTCTCTCATTTTTAAATTCAGCTGTGTGACTGTATCTCTCATGGCTTGTAGTATGTTGAGATTGAAAACAATATTAATTCCTTTGTTGCCTGGTTGCCAATGTAATCTGGCATCCTAAGAACGTAGCATTTGTAATTGAGGGATGTATGCCTGAATCTTTGCTTTTATAGATCTGGAACTGCTAACTTTATCATATATTATTTCGAATGTTTCATAGACATAACTTCATCTATCCAATATCGTTCGAGGTGTAGAGCATACATAAATGAATTATTTGTGTATCTATTAGACAATTTTACAAATTTAAATTTCCTTTTTCTTCTGAATATAGGTGCGACTAATAAGCCGCAAGAATTGGATGATGCAGTACTCAGGAGGCTGGTGAGAATATCTTCAGTGTGCTACACTAGAAGCGTAGAGAATATTATAATATAATTCTAGAATTCCATATGTCTGGTGTGATTTTTAGTGGAGAGTAGTGAATGTTTTATCAGCTTTGCTACTTGGTGTGAAGTATGGATTTTTTATTATTATTTTATTAATTATATCCTTGTCATAGGAGAATACTCAGAGTTTGCTTGTTTTACCTTAAGTAGTTTATAAATAATGAGATTCTCTCATACTGCTTTGGATAGTGATTTAGAAATGGACACATGCAAGCTTGGTAATGTTATATTAAGCAGTGTCCATTCTTTCGCAATGCATAATCTTCTATGTTCCATATAGAGCTTTATTGATTATAACATGTTCTATGTAAACCATAAACCACTCTTCTGGTAATCAATAGTCTCTTCTATATACCTTAACAAATTGCATAGGCTCCTAGTAATTTCATTATTCAGAGTTTCTAATTGAATTATGATGTGGCATTCATGTACCTGCTCCTCCTGGCTTATGTTCTCTTTTCCATTCCTTCTAAACCCTTCCTAAAATGTTATGTAAAGAACCTGTAACTCTTAAATAAGACTTGAAAAATAAGAAAACAATTTGAAGTACATTTTGTAAAGAGACTTTTCATTTGTTCTCCAGTGAAGTATATGTGTAAATGTATTCAATTGATAGTAGTTATTATGAGCTTCGACCATGCTGCTTCTTTACTAACTCTGTTCTTGGCTTTATTGTGAAATGCTTACTAGGTAAAGAGAATTTACATACCTTTACCAGGTGAAAATGTTCGGAAACTTCTACTGAAACACAAACTCAAGGGTCAAGCATTCTCCTTGCCTAGTAAGCAATGCGATCTAATTCTGTTTCTCCCAATATTTCTCCCCTTTAATTTGTGTATCTTATGTTGCTGCTCAGTATGTATGTGTTTTATGGTTATTTTTTCTTCTACGCCTATGGTAGTTTTTTTCTATGATTGCTGGGAACTTTATTTATTCTGGTGCTGTCTTAAATCTAATTGCCAAGTTTGCTCAAAATTTTCAACCCAGCCTAATACTTGAAATCTCAAGAACCAAAAATGCAAAAAAAACTTGAGAGAAATTCTGAACTTTGAGAGTTTGTTTTAGCTTTTGTATGCCTTTCGCTTCATACATCCATCATAAAGTAAAGCTGAAGTAGTCAAGTTTGTATTTTGCTATCACTTGTGCTGCTCTCTTTGAACTAAACTGTGTTTTAATGTAACAGGCAGAGATCTAGAAAGGCTTGTAAAAGAGACAGAAGGTATGACATTCCTCCACCCACCCACATCCCAAAGCAAAATAGTCACCTGGTGTAGATTGCCTTTGTGTGTATGTGGCAGCCAATGATCATTGTTAGTCAAAATAAAATGGGTGGCTCGGTCCACTAGGCTCCCAAAGTCTCACCTAGTGGGGTCTGGAGAGGATAGATGTACACAGCTTTACCCTTGCAAACGTAGAGATTGTTTCCAGGATTTGAACCCGTGAACTCATGGTCACTGAGCAATAGCCTTATCGTTGCGTCGAGGCTTACCCTCTTCCTTCCTTGTTGACTTGTCGTAATGAGATAGAAATTGGGATGTTGGATATCTTAGTAATTACCTTTTTTTAAAATGAAACCATTATTTTTAATTCTTTTGTAGGATACTCCGGAAGTGATCTGCAAGCCTTGTGTGAAGAAGCTGCAATGATGCCAATTAGAGAACTGGGTGCTGGCATTCTTACTGTTCAAGCAAATCAGGCATGCTTGTTAGAAGTTGCTATAGCTTTCATTATGAATTAGTATTCATTCTTTTAAATGAAAAACCTTCCTTCATCGTTAACAATTTTCGGTTTTATCAGTTACGAGGATTGAGGTTCGAGGATTTCAAGAAGGCAATGGCTGTCATCAGACCAAGCTTAAATAAAAGCAAGTGGGAAGAGCTTGAGCGCTGGAATGAGGTGTTTGGCTCTAATTGAAGTCTTATACTCTGAATCATGCATATGCATAAAGTTTGAAGAAAATCAATATGTGCATCAACTGAAATATATAAAGGTTACTGGCTATAAAGTAATGAATCAGGGTGTTGATAATTTTATAAATAAGACTACATTGAAATCTTAATCCAGTCTTGAAGTCATTGTTGTCATGGATGCCAGTGTAATCATTCATTATATTTATATCTTTTCTAAGGTTACTACATATAAGTTGTTTTGGACTGATTATAAATTATGCATAAACCATCTAACAAAAAAGAAGGGGAAAGTCAACAGAACCCCTTACACTTTATGCCATTTCCAAGGTTTTTCTTATTGATTATCATTTAAACTTTAATTATTATTGAAATTGTTTATATATATAGATAATAGTATATTATTAACAATGAAAAAAAATAACGAAAAAAAATAACCATGCATTCTTTTTAATTTCGGCTGGCATCATTATTATTTAATATATCAAAATTACTCTGTCCCCTCTAACTTTGAAATTTAAATCTATCCTTTTTTCTCAAATCAATTTACAATTTAATGACAGTCTTTTTTGCACATCCACCTTTGACTAACATGCATTGTAGTGATAACTGATAAGTTTATTGTTACTCTTGTGAGTCTGATAGTAGTCATTTGATTTTTTTGTTTATGTATTAGTAATTTAGCATTATCTTTATACTTAGACTAATTCGACAACAAATGCAGTTTAATAAATTAGTAGGAAGAAAAATAGATCAGAATGTCTGCTTATAAAAAGTATAAAATTTGTGAATGTTCTATGTATTTCCCCCATAAAAAAAATCAAATATTACTAATTTATTGCCCTTCTCCAAATTTCCCAAAAACCAGACAAAAATGGTCTTTAAAAAAATTAATCCAACACAATCTAAATATATTCAACTTTTTGCAATTTCAGTCTATTTGAATCAGCTTTTTGTTTTATTTTTGGACTGGTCTAAATTCGAACACCCCTAGATACTATAGTGTTCTTCTTAGTTTGCTTGTAACACTCTATCAATATCAACCATCAATTGATTTAGAATATTATTACACTCAGTTGCAAAAATGAAAATATCAACCTACTTTAAACACTTTAATTAACATAGTCATTATTTTCAAAGGTTATTAAAACTTACTAATACATGTCATCATCAAAAGGCAGACATGAATGAGACCATAAAATGGCTAAATGTGAATTGAGTCGAAGAAATGTTCAAAACTAGAGATTAAGGATTTAATTAACCTTAATATTAGTTGCTAACATGTGTCTAATTAGTGTGCAATATAATTTATAAAAAATAGATTAATTTAAAATATAATCTTCAAAGGATCACTCAATAGTCAGAATTACAAAACAATAGCACATAAAAGTGAATTTAACAACACTCTCAAGACATTTAACAACACTCTCAAGACCTTGTCTGTGTAAGTACAATAGAATGTATGATAGATAATAGTATATTATTAACAATGAAGAAAAATAACGAAAAAAATAACCATGCATTCTTTTTAATTTCGGCTGGCATCATTATTATTTAATATATCAAAATTACTCTGTCCCCTCTAACTTTGAAATTTAAATCTATCCTTTTTTCTCAAATCAATTTACAATTTAATGACAGTCTTTTTTGCACATCCACCTTTGACTAACATGCATTGTAGTGATAACTGATAAGTTTATTGTTACTCTTGTGAGTCTGATAGTAGTCATTTGATTTTTTTGTTTATGTATTAGTAATTTAGCATTATCTTTATACTTAGACTAATTCGACAACAAATGCAGTTTAATAAATTAGTAGGAAGAAAAATAGATCAGAATGTCTGCTTATAAAAAGTATAAAATTTGTGAATGTTCTATGTATTTCCCCCATAAAAAAAATCAAATATTACTAATTTATTGCCCTTCTCCAAATTTCCCAAAAACCAGACAAAAATGGTCTTTAAAAAAATTAATCCAACACAATCTAAATATATTCAACTTTTTGCAATTTCAGTCTATTTGAATCAGCTTTTTGTTTTATTTTTGGACTGGTCTAAATTCGAACACCCCTAGATACTATAGTGTTCTTCTTAGTTTGCTTGTAACACTCTATCAATATCAACCATCAATTGATTTAGAATATTATTACACTCAGTTGCAAAAATGAAAATATCAACCTACTTTAAACACTTTAATTAACATAGTCATTATTTTCAAAGGTTATTAAAACTTACTAATACATGTCATCATCAAAAGGCAGACATGAATGAGACCATAAAATGGCTAAATGTGAATTGAGTCGAAGAAATGTTCAAAACTAGAGATTAAGGATTTAATTAACCTTAATATTAGTTGCTAACATGTGTCTAATTAGTGTGCAATATAATTTATAAAAAATAGATTAATTTAAAATATAATCTTCAAAGGATCACTCAATAGTCAGAATTACAAAACAATAGCACATAAAAGTGAATTTAACAACACTCTCAAGACATTTAACAACACTCTCAAGACCTTGTCTGTGTAAGTACAATAGAATGTATGATTAGATTCAACAATGCTTCGAAAGAGTTATAGAATATTGCAAATCAGGAACGTCTGCTCTAGCAGACACCATAGAAAGTGGAGACTCAACAAAGCTTTCACTAGTAGGTGTTGTATAAAATAGTGAATCAACATCGCTTTGAAGCAAACATTGTTTTTTGTGTCAAATCTCCACTTTATACATTATTTGATAAAGCCAACACTATTTTTCATAAATATACAATTAATGCGTCAATTGTTATATCAAACAATACATGCAAATATATCAAACACATTCAATAACTATTAAGGTTCTATCTCAAAACCAATAAGAAAAGAGAGGAGTAGCTCAAAATTCAATTAAACCATGCATAGGAGAATGAGGTAGACGATGAGGAATGTAATTCCTAATATATCACCTCCACAAAATCCTGTTGGTCAAGGTGAAGAGTTAATTTAGATCCATGATTAAATGACATATTTGACATGTGACAACTGAAAAGAAGTTGAACTCTAGTTTTGATACCATGTGAATGTTCATTCTCAAAACTTATAAACAATGACCGGAGTAATCCAACACGTATTTAAGCATGTCTAAAAGAACGAGGTAGACGATATGAGACTTTATTCCCAATAACAACACACATATATCAAACAAATTCTACAACACATATGTATTAAGCATATTCAACGACACATATATATCCAAAATCAATATATTAATTATATATCACTACAACAATATTAAATACATTATCTATTTATTTATACATTCCAACAATATATACTTGCATGCCAAATTTTCAACAATTATCTATACTGGCAAAACTAATTAGTCTATTTATGTCTACAATATTTAGGACAAAGTTAGCTCAATCTTATCATCAACGTATGTCACGCAATGAGTTCACTTAAAGTCTTAAGTATTGTGTTCTTTGTCATTGTTAAATAATCTCCTTCATAAAGTAGATTACATAATAATTATAATCATTTGAGTTGTTTAGGTGGGAGCATTACAATTAAAAACAAAATAACATGAATTTTTGAAAATTTTAATTATATGCTACAAGTATTTAAATTTTGTCAACTACCATTACATGAATACATTTGGTGATGTTTAAAATAGCTTTGATTGAATTTTTGTTCTACAAATTTACAGACCCATAAAAAATAGAAAGTATGTAGTTATATTTTCTTTGGCACAATAATATAATAGGTTTATAATACATTATAATCTGAATCTGGTCACTTACCTTACCTAGTGAATAATATTGCATTCATGTTCGGAGTACTTGTTTACATAATCATGAATCAATAGATCCAAATAGTATTTTTGTTCTTCAATGCAATTAATGACGACCAAAGATCATTGATGCCTACAAAATATGTGTAGTATGGTTAGCAAATGTTAAACACATCACATCTAAGATGATATTTACAAAACAATGCTCACAAGCCATTATAAGTTGTAAGGAATTAATAATTTTTTATCTATATTTTCTTGAAAAAATACCAGCTATATATTGCGACGATCCCCTTTTTTTATTTTTTCCATCAAGAGAAACCTTTAATAAAAAAATTTCTTTGTTATATAAGAACGTCACCGACTTTTGGTATTTCATAAAATTTTCATACAAATAAATACCTCAGTTAATCAAAATATTCTAATTATTATGGCCGCTACCAATATGATAATGAATAAGTCAAAAATATAATAAATTAAAGTATCTCTCATATATGCAAATAACAGAGGAACTTAACTAGTCATCCTAAAAAATTTCTTCCACTTCATTATTAATAAATTCTTCTGTACTGTATCTGAAAACATATATATGAGCTCTTGGTACAAAAAGAATGTGACTCATTCCATTATCTATATGGAAGAAATTAAATAACTTAATCTTTAAATTTCTCTCATGAACACTTTTCAGATTAGAGAAGCAAAATTGTTTCTTATGTCTCAAAGGCTCATCCTAATTTGTTAAGAAAGATACCCAAGATCTTGGAACAATCATTCACAATGATAAATCCATATCCCCTTTCAGAAATTCTTGCCACTTTGGCTGACAAAGGGAAATCCAAATGTAGCAATTAATATGTTCAAAGGTTTTATCTTTGAATAACAACAAGTTTTTAATCCTTTTCCCATAATAAACAATGAAGGTAATGGAGTGACAAAGGGTGGGAAACCTTTATTAGAATCTCGTATGTATGTTGGAATCTATTGGGTGCTCACCTTCATAATCAACATAGCTAATTCCATCATATAAAACTATCTTTCCTTCTACCACACTGTTATCTAAACATTGACATATATTAGCATTATCTTTTGAACATTTTTCTAAATCTGGTCCATTATTTTTCTTAGTAATGAGAAACTTTTTTCCATTTAAATTGAAAGAATTTATTGATTTACCTGTTAGTATTTTTCCATTCCCTAGAACTACCTTGTCAATGAATTTTCGGTCTAAGGTACTCGCAACTACACTAAGCATCCACGACGATACACTCAAAACAGATGCTGGAAGAGGACCACCATTGCCTGCATAATTCACTTTGAGTATCCCTCCTGCTATAGCATGAAATGAACCAATCGCGATAGGATCTTCTTCCACTATACCAACAATTGGTACAGAGCCAATTGGTAGATGGCTCTTAGCCCAGACTCCAGATTATGACTATGGAGGGTGAAGGCATGTTGGTTGGATAAGGCATGTCAAAGGTACTGTTCGATGATAAAACATTTCCTTGATGGGGTTAACATCTTAACTAACTAAGTTGATGTAATTACATCATACCTAAACACAACTCAGAAACAATAGATAATTTACTTTTTTTTTTTGAATAAAAGATAAATATATAAAAAATTCTAAAATTTTCATTTTTCAATTTTTTAATATTTTATTTTCTTGAAAAATTTATAATGCAATGTAAAAACAATTAATAGTAAATCCTATAAATTTATTATATATATTTTTATAATATCTAATCAGAAACATTTACAATAATTGGGCTACTCACATTTTGGATGCCATTTGACTATACCAATGATGAAATTATAGTGTGTGTAGGTAAATCAATACTAGTGACAGTAACGGCAAAAGACTACTTCTCATAAAGTGATTCGAACGCAAGAGTCTCAGATACAACTGTAATTTTGATTTTTGGATTTGGTAAAATTGACGCCTTATAATTTGATTTTGGTTGGCCAACATTAGTGACTGTTCTTTCAAATTTGATGGTAAAAGGTATCCTCGACTTAACATCAATAGCAAAAGCAGGATAATTGAGATCTCTCACCAATGATCTATCAGTAGCATTGGAGCTAGAGTTGTTCTTACCAGAGATTAATTTGATCTTTTTGTTATCATAACCCAAGTTGCAAAGCATTTGTATATAATCATCCAAGGAAATGTCATAGATAAGTCCAGGATGAACAACATGAACATGATTGACATGGCCAGATCCATAAGCATATTCACCAACTTCATCATTAGACACCTTCATAGGTTTTGCTGAAGTCATAATAGCAGATTTGATGGCTGATGGTGACCAACCCAAATGAAATGTTTTCATATATGCAGCTATTCCAACAACATGAGGGCATGATATGGATGTTCCTGATATTATGTTATATTTCAAAGATCTTTTATCGCATTCATTATTTGATGGAGAAACAACTTGTGAAAATGAAGCCAAGATATCTACTCCCGAGGCACTTATACCTGGTTTCATAATTTCTGGAACAATTGTATTTGGCCCACGTGTAGAGAAATCAGCTACCATAGGAGCATTGAGGTCTTTAATTGTCTTACTCTTCAGTATTTCAGCTTTTGGAATTTTTAATGACTTGGTGTATGATTTTTAGAAGATTCTTGTCAATTGTAGACAACAACAATGAAGGTAATGGAATCACAAAGGGCGGGAAACCTTCATTAGAATCTCGTATGATTGACCCTATTGGGTGCCCACCATCATAATCAACATAGCTAATTCCATCACATAAAACTATCTTTCGATCTACCACACTGCTATCTAAACATTGACATATATTAGCATTATCTTCTGAACATTTTTCTGAATCTAGTCCACTATTTTTTTAGCAATGAGAAACTTTTTTCCGTTTAAATTGAAAGAATTTATTGATTTATCTATTAGTATTTTTCCATTCCCTAGAACTACCTTGTCAATGAATTTTCGGTCTAAGGTACTCGCAACTACACTAAGCATCCACATTGATACACTCGAAATAGATGTTGGAAGAGGACCACCATTGCCTACAGAATTCACTGTGAGTATCCCTCCTGCCATTGCATGAAATGAACCAATCGCGATAGGATCTTCTTCGAAGTTTAGTTGCGAGTAAAGTCCTAGTGAAATTGAAATGATGCTTACACCATTAGCTATGGCATCATCAAAAGCAGACAAGCTAGCAGAACTATCACATCCTAATGCAGTAAATACTTTATATGCAGCAATTCTTGCAAAAGGGACCCCTCTCTTGCAGTGCCTTGGGCAAGTCCAAAAACACTTGCCTTATGAACATAGTTTCCAGCAACTGTTGATGTTGTATGTGATCCATGCCCATCAGCGTCTCTAGCAGAGTCTTCTATATAATATCTTGCACCAATGATTTTGTTATTGCAAGTAAAGTTGTTACCACCTACACAAGCACCCTTCCAATTTTTTGGAATAGGGCGAAAACCTTCATCTTTGAAACTATCAGATTTTGGCCATACACCAGTGTCAAGAACTCCAACAATAACATCACTCTCTATAACACACAATGTCGTTTAACTGATTTAGAAAGTCCAAGGAAGTCCCATGATCGAGTTGTGTGTAATTGGAGATTTCTGCTTGGGAAAACTGAGACTACACCTTCCATTTGAGAAATTTTATCCTTTTGTTGATTAGTGAGCATTGCCACAAACCCATTGAAACTTCTCTTGTTACTATGGATTAAGAAATTTGTAGCATTATTTTCATGAAAGATTTGTTGCAACATGCTTAAATGGTGAGAGGTTGGAGAATATGGTGTTTTAGGAATTGAACCCATTATTTATAGAGTTATTCTTGCTATTTATTGAGGCAACAAGTTTCTGATTAATTTATTTAATGTCAGGTCGATTTTTTGCTTGCCATCTCGTCTTTGTTGGAATAAATTTCAACGCCGGTATAATGGTTTCAAGAATGTTCCCTTAATAAAAAACTTAGCTTTATTGAATTGTTAATAATTTCATACCATTTCGGCTTTGTTGGAATAAATTCCAACGCCGACATAATGGTATGAATTTAGCAATTTAAAACAAATGGCAATGAGTGATACTTATTTTCGTTTTCCATTATTAAACAAACTACTTCCTTATGGAAGGTTGGTAAAGAACAAATAAATAAATCAATAAAGTTATAATTTAATTGTACCACTTCTTTTGATGAGTTGGTATAAAGAATAAAGAATAAAACAATAAATAAATGTTAGTTGTGGAAATGTAAATGACATAAAATAAATGTTAGTTGTGGAAAGTAAATGACAGAAAATAAATGTTAGTAGTTAGATCACTCATTATAACTGTGTATTTTTACTTTTCACAAAGATACAATTTATGAATTAAATTGCACTTTGATTGAAGGTTTCATTCTTTGTCAACAAATAAAATTTATAAGTTAACACTTTACTATTTTACATTTGCATCTCTTTCAAGATTCAATTGTAGTATAGTATAGGGTTATGTCAAATCACAAGGAATTGCCTAACAAAATATTATTATAAACATGTTATATTACTAATAATGTTTAAGCATCTTTTTGTTTGATTTTGTTTATGAAATATTAACAAGTAAATAAATAAACAAACAACTAATATGCACAAATTCTTGAGGAGGAAATTGGTTGGAAGTACAGAATTATTTCTATACTTAATTGATTTTTGAAAACATTACAAGTTATGTGTTATACTTTTGGTTAATTCCACACATCATTTCTAAATCCTTCATCTAGTGTTCTAGAATGATAAGATGATCCTCAAACCTTATGTAATACACTAAATAATAGTTAAGTACCACTCGTCGGAGTAGGTTGTCACACCCTACTTCAAGCTGCATTAACTTTATTTAGCCTTGAACATAAGTTGCTTAAAACATATGCTTAATATGGCAAGTGAACTAAGGTGTAGGTTATACTTTTTAGTTCACTTGTCAACACTTCAAGAAGAAGCATTTTGGATCATTAAATCAAGTTTTAGGTGATCAAGATAAAACCGCATTAAGAACTTCATAAAGAATCAAAACTTAACCAAAAGTAATAACTTGAAATGAATTGAATTCAAAAGATGATAAATCAAAGAGAAGAAATTACACCATAATCCAAGTCAATTTGTAGGAGCATGAGCCATCTATCCAAGGATGAGATGCTTTTTGGACCGAAATGAGATTACAAAATTATGTTTTTGTATCTCATTTGCCATCTCCTTTCTCTTCTTGAATTAAGAAAAAAAAACTACAAAATAAGCTTACCTAAACTACTTTGGAGTAGAAATTCTCCAAGAAAATTACAAGAAGAAGAGAATAATTCGGTTTATGAGGAATGGAAGTGTATGCGAGAATGTGAATTGTATGAATGTTGCCTTTGAGGTGCCTCTTATTTATAGGAGTTTCTGCCAACCGCTAAGATCCTCTTCTTGACCGCCACGCTGCTGACCAAACCTTTCAACATGGGCTTGGTCATGGCCAAGCAGCTTAGTCACTACTTGGGGCTTACTCACCCAAGCTAGTTGTGAACTACTGACCCAGCTATTGTGAGCTACCTCTGAAAAGCATATGGAGGCTACTTGGAGTTAGGTCATGCATGATGTCACGGTTGCTTGGTGGCTAAGTCAACTTGACCAAGTTCCTAGGTGCAAACCGTTAGGCACTTATGTGGCACCGCTAAGCTGCCTGCTTGAGTATCTTTGACCATACTGAAGGTGATGTGGCCTGGTGCTTGCTGATCTGGTCAAGTGTGTGGTTCCACGTTGGGCGGTCCAGGTGTTCCGCTAAGCTTTCTTCTTGAGCTGGTTGGCTTGTGCCAGACTTGTTTTCTGACCGTTCTAGGTTGGGTCCACGTCAACTAGGCGTGGGCTTGGTCCAAGCTAAGTTGCTTAGTGAGCAGCTTCAAGTTGACTCCATATTTTTTCACATAGGCTAAGTCTTGTTGAGTCATTGCTTGCCACGTCAAGCTTAAGCATATCATTGGTGGGTCATCTTGGCCTATTTTAAGCACTTTGTTTGTATTTGATTAATTCTTCTCTGTTCCACCTAAATCCTACAAAATATAATACAAAAGAAATACACAAAGTATATATACAAGATTGTGATATTTTAACCAAAAAGTGTGGAATTAAGTTGGTTTTCTCAATTTTCCAAGGATAAGTGCCATAAAAAGTATATGAATTTTAGGCATTTTTTGCACTTATCAAATCCCCCCAACTTAAGACTTTGTTTGTCCTCAAACAAATGGTAAAGCACAACCGAATTCAAAGCTTGGCTAATTTTTTTAAGATATGATTGACATGATTTTAATTTTGCTTAAGCATGATCAAAAAATGTTTTTAATGAGATTTTCATGATTTGTGAATTATTTTAAACATAATGATTCAAACATAAAATGTATGCTTTTGTTCATCAAAAGTGTATAACAATTTACCTAAGCAAATATTTTTCAAACAAAAAGTGTTTTTGCACACAAGTTCAAAATTGGAACTTCAAGGGGTAAGTGTTTCACTCAATTTTTCAACCATTTGATTGTAGAATTTGAACTTGTTCTTTGTCTCACCTATTCTCTTAAATTGCATAATCAATCAAGGATCACTAAGGTCTTTTTTCGGTTGTAATGAGGTTTGGTTTGGATAATCATGGTTTTTCTAGATAATGAGTTTAAGTTTAAGTAAAAAGAGAGCATTTTGTAAAATTTTCTCAATAAAGCATTTCATTCTACTTTTTCCCATAATTTTTTCCCCAACTTCTTAGCTTTTTGAACCTTGGCTTATTTTTTACTTTTCTTTGCATTTCTCAATCTCTTTTTGTTTTTCACTTTCTTTTAGAACTTTTTGTTGTTTTTGTAAAGAGATTGAGAAAAAAATTCTTTTCTCTTTTTAAGAAGCTTAGAAGTCAAGTCCACCAATTTATCCACCAACTTGATTCTTTCAAACACCCTTTTCAAAATTTAATGCTCTCTTTGAATATTGTTTTCAATTTCTGTTTCATGGGATAATTTGAAAATTTTATTTACTTTGTTTGGCTCAAAGTGGCTTATAAAAGGTTAATCCTAATTTTTGGTTAGACTTTTTTGGCCATTTGGTTCAACTAAAGAAATAACATGTCTTGATCACTTCCTATCAATGTTATACAATTAAGAGATTTAAAGACTCAAACAAGTTTAATTAGACAAATAAAATGGTGATTTAACTTTGATCCTCACGTGTTTGGCTCACTCCCTTACTTTTTAATATTTCATAAACAAAACCAAATCACAAAGATGTTTTTAGTAATATAACATGTTTATAATAATGTTCTATTAGGCAATTCCTTGTGGTTCGACATAACCTTATACTATACTACAATTGAATCTTGAAAGAGATGCAAATGTAAAATAGTAAAGTGTTAACTTATAAATTTTATTTGTTGACAAAGAAAGAAACCTCGAATCAAAGTGAAATTTAATTCATAAATTGTATCTTTGTGAAAATGAAAAATACACAGTTATAATGAGTGATCTAACTACTAACATTTATTTTCTGTCATTTACTTTCCGCAACTAACATTTATTTTCTGTCATTTGCATTTCCGCAACTAACATTTATTTATTGATTTATTCTTTATTCTTTATACCAACCCTTCGAAAGAAGTGGTATGGTTAAATTTTAACTTTAAACACGTGAAGATTAAAGTTAAATCACCATTTGATTTGTCTAATTAAACTTGTTTGAGTCTTTAATTCTCTTAATTGCATAAGATTGATAAGAAGTGATCAAGGCATGTCATTTCTTTAGTTGAACCAAATGGCCAAAAGTCTAACAAAAAATTAGGATTATCCTTTGATAAAAACCCTTTGAGGCAAACAAAGTAAAAAAAAAATTCAAAATATCCCATGAAACCAAATTTGAAAACAAATGTTCTAAAGAGAGCATTAAAATTTTAAAGGATGTTTGAAAGAATTAAGTTGGGGGTAAAATTGGTGGACTTGGCTTCCTGAAAAGAAAAAGAAAAGAAATTTTGAATCTCTTTATAAAAACAACAAAAAAGTTGTGAAAGAAAGTGAAAAACAAAAAGAGATTGAGAAATGCAAAGAAAAGCAAAAAAGAACCCAAGGTTCAAAAGCTAAGACGTCGGAAAAAGAGAATTATGGAAAAAAGTAGAGTAAAAATATTTCATTGTGAAAAAATTTCAAAAACAAAATGCTCTCTTTTGACTTTAACTTAACCACAGTGTCTAGAAAAATCATGATTGTCCAAACCAAGCCTCATTACAACCGAAAACAAGACCTTACTGATCCTTAATTAATTATGCAATTTAAGAGAATAGGTAAGACAAAGAACAAGTTCAAATTATTACAATCAAATGGTTGAAAAAATTGAGTAAAACACTTACCCCTTTGAAGTTCCAATTTTGAACTTGTGTGCAAAAACACATTTTGATTGAAAGATATTTGCTTAGGTAAATTGTTGCACATTTTTTATGAACAAAAGTATAAAATTCATGTTTGAAGCATTATGTGTTAAAAATTCATAAATCATGGAAAATCTCATTGAAAACAATTTTTTTTATCCAAGTCTTGAAAATCTCATTGAAAATCATGTAAGTTATATCTTAAAAAATTAGCCAAGTCTTGAATTCGGATAAGCTTTACCTTTTGTTTGAGGACGAACAAAGTCTTAAGTTGGGGAGATTCGATAAGTGCCAAAAATACATAGTTTCTATACACTTTTCATGGCACTTATCCTTGGATAAATTGAGAAAACCAACTTAATTCAACACTTTTTGGATAAAATATCACAATCTTGTATATATGCTTTGTGTATTTCTTTTGTAATATATTTTGCAGGATTTTTGTGGAAAAGAGAAGGATTAATCAAACACAAACAAAGTGCTCAAAATAGGCAGAAAATGATCATCAAATGACATGCTTAAGCTTGACGTGGCAAGCTATGTGCTTGAGTATGACTCAACAAAGACTTGGCCTATGTGGAAAATATGGAGTCAACTTGAAGTTGTTCACTAAGCAAATTAGCTTGGACCAAGTCCACGCCCAACTGACCTGGACACCAGTCTGGCATGGTCAAACCCAACCTGGCACGGTCAGAACACAAGCATGGCACATTCAGACCACAAGCCTAGCACACGCCAACCTGCTCAAGCAGACAGCTTAGCGGAGCACCTGGATTGCCCAACTTGGAACCATACACCTGACCAGATAATGTTGAAAGGTTATTTTCGAGGAGACTTTCCCCTCTCAACAAATCGTCCTGACAGTAGTGTCAATTTGTTGACAGCAAAATTCCTCTTCTTTGGTGTATTTCCTTTTTATTTGATTAAGTAAGTGAACTCAGTTTTATTCTTTATTCGCCATCTCGGCTTTGTTGAAATAAATTCCAACGCCGGTATAATGGTTTCAAGAATATTCCAGTTACAACTTACTTCTAATAATCATGTGAATAAGTTATTCCTTCTTTGCCCCATCCCGGCTTTGTTAGAATAAATTCTAACGATGGTACAATGGTATCGAAGCAATCCCCTATTACATAATTATTAAGTACCTTTGAATACCATCTCGGTTTTATGGAATAAATTCCAACACCAGTTTAATGGTATTCTAATGTACAAAAGTGATGAATAGTTAGTTGTTAGAAACAAATAAATAAATAAAGAACAAAAAATAATAAAGTTAAGTGACCTATATTTATTTACTCCATTTTTGGTTCCTTTTATTAACAAACCAAACTTCTTCCTTAAGGAAGGTTGGTATTAAAGAATAAATAAATTGCGGAATGTAAATAACAATAAATAAAAGTTAGTAAGTTAG
>NC_032021.1:14488087-14493422 GCF_001865875.1 Lupinus angustifolius
AAGAGACTAGGTTGTCACACCCTAATCTTTGCTACTCTAATATTGAAGTAGTAATGAATATAAGATCTTAAGAAAAACATGCTTAACTTGGCAAATAAACTAAGTAGTATAACTACTTCTTAGTTTATTTGTTAAGTGTGACAAGTAATTTTCATGACTTGAAATCGGTTTTTAGGTGATCAATCTAAAAAGAGCATTAAGAACTTCTCGAACAAATAAAATTAACCAAAGCACGAACTTGAACGATTAAAAATCAAATTTAAAATAAAAGAAGTAGTAGAAATACATAACCAACATTCAAATGAAATTGTTAGGAGCATGAGCCATCCAGCCAAGGATTGGATGCTTTAAGTTCCAAACGAGATTACAAAAATATATTTTTGCATCTCATTTGTCTTCTCATTTCTCCTCTTGAATTATAAACTAAAAACTATAAAACTTACTTAAAAAGAACTTCTATGAACTAAGAACAAGAAGAAACAATTGTGTTTCCAGGGAAGAAGATTTTTAAGGCAAGATGATATGATATCAAGTCTCCCATGTTCGAATGAAATGCCTCCTATTTATAGAATTTTCCTGGAATCGCTGAGCTGCTTGGTTGCATCGCTCAACAACTGACCAAACCCTTCAGTATGGGTTTAGTCACTTGGTCAAGTAGCTTAGTCACCTCCTTAAGCTTGACTCACCAAAGCTAGTTGTGAGCTATGGGACCAACTATGGTGAGCTTCTCCTGAAAAGCCTATAGTGGGCTGCATAAAGTGATGTCATGCATGACTTAATGGTTGCTTGATGGTTAAGTCAAGTTTGGGGCACACCGCTGAGCACACATGTGGCACCGCTAAGCTGCTTGTTGAGCAGCTGTAACCATGCTGATTGAGACGTGGTTTGGTGCTTGCTGACCTGGTCAGGTATCTCGTTCACCACTGAGCACACATGTGTCACCGCTGAGCTGCTGCTTGAGAAGCTTGGGCGTGTGGCAGGCTTGTGTTTGACTGTGCCAAGCTTGAGTTCTGACCGTGTCAGGTTTTGTCTGGTGCTAGGCTGAGCGGTTAAGCAGGTCTGCTCAGCTGCTTGCTTGAGCAACTTGGTCTGTGCCAGGTAGGTGTCCAGGTCAGGCTGGTGTCCAAGTCAGCTCAGTGTGGCTTGGTCCATGCTCAGTTGCCTGCTTGAGCACCTTGAGTTTGACTTTTATTTCTTCTTGGACCATGAGTCTTTATTCTCTTTTCTTTTTCTTTCTAAATCCTACGAAACACATAAAAAAGAAATACAAACACAAATATACAAGATTGTGATATTTTATCCAAAAAGTATTGTTTTAAGTTGGTTTTTCTCAATTATGCTTAAGATAAGTGCCATAAAAGTGTATGAAATTTAGATATGTTTGGCACTTATCAAACTCCCCCCAACTTAAAACTTTGTTTGTCCTCAAACAAAAGGTAAAGCTTATCCAAAATCACATTTGGCTAAGTTTAATAGATGATCAACATGATTTCAAATGTTCATAAGCATGTCAAAAATTGATTTCAATGAGATATTTCATGATTTGTGAATTTTGATACATAATGCTTCAAACAAGGAATAAATGCTTTTGTTTATAAAAAATGTGTAACAATTTACCTAAGCAAATATTTTTCTAACCAAAAAGTGTTTTCTCGCACACAAGTTCAAAAGTAGAACTTTTTAAAGGGTAAGTATTTCACTCAATTTTTCAATCATTTGTTCGTAGTAATTTGAACTTGTTCTTTGTCTCACCTATTCTCTTAAATTGCATAAATAATCAAATATCACTAAGGTCTTTATTTTGGTTGTAATGAGGCTTGGTCTTGGTTTGGATAATGGTTTTTCTAGATATTCAATGCTAAGTTTAAAAAGATAGCATTCTTGAAATTTTTCTCAATGAAGCACTCCACTCTTCTTTTCTCCATTATTTTTCCCAACCTCTTTAACTTTTGAACATTGACTTCTATTTTTCTCAATATCTTTTTGTTTTCTTTTTCATTTGTAAAGAGGTTGAGTTTTTTTCTAAGAAGCAAAGTCCACCAATTTTTCCTCCCCAACTTAATTCTTTCAAACTATTCTTTTAAAATTTAATGCTCTCTTTAGAATATTGTTTTTTTTTTCAAATTCGGTTTCATGGGATAGTTTGCAAGGGTCATCTTATAATGAAATTAATTATCAAAGGATGATCCTAATTGGGTTTGGACTTTTTGGCTTTTGGTTCAACTAATGAAGGAACATGCATTGATCATTTCTTATCATTTTTATGCAATTAAGATATTTAAAGACTCAAACAAGTTTAATTAGACAAATCAAATGTTGATTCTCACTTTGATTCTCACGTGTGTTTGGCTCACCCCTCACTTGGTTTGGTTTTACACTGTTTTGATTTAAAAGATGTTTGCAAAGATCTTGTTACACAAAATTGAATTTTCAATTTGCAAAAATTTCAAGTTATGACATTATATGATGTTTTCACAAAAGTTTAACATATATCTCATTTTTCTCACTTAAAGCTTAATTTAAAGTATGCTTAGCATTTTCTAATCATGTGATCATGTTTCAAGAATTTTGTTTAGCCATTTTGATTTCGGTTTTGAAATTTTTTGAGTTTTTGAACAAACAAATTTACATATTTATACAATCTAAACAAGAAATTTTTAAATTACATAAAGTTCTTGTCCCCCCTTTTCAAATGAAGTCTTGTCCTCAAGTCTTAAAAAAAATTGGGATTTACTTGATGTGATTTAAAAATTGTTCTGTTTTCAAAAATAAAAATGCCAACAAAAGATAATGGTAAAGGAAGTAAATATTTACCAACTACTGGGTTGCCTCCCAGTAAGTGCTCTTTTAACGTCATTAGCTTGACCTCTGATTTTGAACGAGAATATTCTGATTTCTCATTGATGATGGAGCCTGACTCATCACCCAAATAAGGTTTTAATCTTTGTCCATTTACTACCCAAGTTGCTTTCGTCTCGGGATCTTTCAACTCAATTGCTCCATATTCTTTTACTTCTTTGATGACAAATGGTCATGTCCATCTGGTTCTAAATTTTCTTGGAAGTATTTTGAGCCTTGAGTTGAATAGAAGTACTTTTTGTCCTTAATAAAAAAATTTCTTTCTGATTCTGGAATCATGGTACTTCTTTGTTTTTTCCTTATATAGTCTTAAAGATTCGTATGCTTGGAACCTCATTTCTTCCAGTTGATATAATTGATCCTATCTTTTAATATCTGCATCCTAGAAAGCCCAAGGAAGTCTCATGACCGAGTTGAGTGTAATTAGAGATTTATGCTTGGGAAAACTGAGACAACACCTTCCATTTGAGAAAGCTTTTCCTTTTGTTGATTAGTGAGCATGGCCGCAAACCCATTGAAACTTCTCTTGTAACTATGGATTAAGAAAATTGTAGCATCATTTTCTTGAAAGATTTGTTGCAACATGCTGAAATGGTGAGAGGTTGGAGAATATGGTGTTTTTGGAATTGAACCCATATACACAATATGAAGTTTTGGATTATCTTCACCAGCATCACACATTGAAAAAAATGTGCAAGCCAAAATGAAAGTGACACAAAAGAGGAGGGAACTATGTCTGGTCATCGCTCTGTAGTTTGAAGATTGAGATTTGAGAATGAATGATACAATTTATGTATATATAGCAATTCAATTTTATTCGGGTGTATTATAAATATCATATCTTTCTATATCTCTTTAATTAGACAACATAAAACATCAATAAACAGTAAGACAATAATAATAAGAGCAAAAAATACCAAAAATGGCAACAACAACAACAACAACAGAAACAACAAGACCACAATAATAACAAGACAACAAAATAACAAGATAGCAACAACATCAATATGAGCATCTACAGCATAATTTTAACAATTAGAAAGTGTTCCATCAATGACTAATAATAATAATATTTTCACAATATTAAAATTGATAATAATGCACCTAATTAGGGATGAAACCAAAAACCAGATCGGATCGAATGGTCTTTAAAAAATAAACCCAACACAATCAAACACATTCAGTTTTTACAGTTTCGGTCTATTTTGGATTGATTTTCGGTTTTACTTTTAAACTAGTCTGGATTCGAACACCCCTAGATACTATACTTTTCTTCATATATTACTTATGACACTCTATCAGTATCTAGCATCAATTAATTTAGAATATTATTGAACTTAGTTGCAAAATTGAAAATATCTACCTACTTTAAATGTTTTAATTAACATATTCATTACTTCCAAAGGTTATTAAAACTTATTAATACTTATCTTCTTCAAAAGGAACACATGGATGAAACCATAAAATGACTGAATCTGAATTCACTCTAAGAATTGTTTAAAACTAGAGATTAAGGATTTAATTAACCTTAATATTAGTTGCTAACATGTGTCTAATTAGTGTGCAATATAATTTATAAAAAAACAGATTAATTTAAAATATAATCTTCAAAAGATCAATCACTGACCAGAATTACAAAACAATAGAACATAAAAGTGACATTCAACAACACTTTCGGATCATGTCTATGTTAGTGTAGTAAAATGTAAGGTTAGATTCAGCAATGCTTCAAATGAGTTGTAGAATATGGCGAATCAGTAGCGCTTGCTCTAGCATGCACCATAGAAAGTGGAGAATCCACATAGCTTTCTCATGCAAGTGTTGTTGATTGCACTATATTCCATAACGCTTTCACTAGTAGGTGTTGAAGAAAATAGTGAATCAACATCGCTCTGAAAGCAAGCATTGTTGATTGTGTCAAATCTTCACTTTATACAGTATCTTCTAGAGCGAACACTGTTGATTCTCATAAAAATACTATTAGTGCATCAATTGTTATATCAAACAGTACATGCATATATATCAAAGACATTCAACAATCGTTAAGGTACTATATCAAAACCAATAAGGAAATAGAGGAGTAGCACAAAATGTAATTAAACCATGTATAGGAGAATGAGGTAGACGGTGAGGAACATAATTCACAACGTACCACCTCCACAAAATACCTGCCGGACCAAGTGAAGAGTTATATTAGATCCATGATTAAATAGCATCTTTTGGCACATGACAACTGAAAAGAAGATGAGCTCTGACTCCGATACCATGTGAATGTTCGTTCTCAAAAAAATTTGAGAATGAGAAGAGTAGTCAAACATGAATTTAAACCATGCCTAAAAGGATGAGGTATGTGATATGAGACTTTATACCTAACAACAACACATATATTAAACATATTCTACAACATATATATATATATATATATATATATATATATGTTGTAGAATATGTTTAATATATGTGTTGTTGTTAGGTA
>NC_032021.1:14493522-14510737 GCF_001865875.1 Lupinus angustifolius
ATATATATATATATATATATCAAGCACATTTAGCAACACATATATATCCAAAATTATTATATTAATTACATATCAGTACAACAATATTAAATAGATTTTCATTTTATTTATACAATCAAACAATAAATACTTGCATGCCAAATTTTCAACAACTATCTATACGATCTTAGACATCGCAAAACTAATTAGTCTATTTATTTATACAAAATATAGGACATAGTTAGCTCAATCTTCCCAAAGTTGTGTAATCTATCATCAATGTGTGTCAGGAAATGAGTTCACATAAAGTCTTAGGTATCGTGTTCTATGTCGTTATTGAAGGATCTGCTTCATAAAGTACATCACATAATAGTTAAAATCATTGGAGTTGTTTTGGTGGGAGCATTACAATTAAAAACAAAATAACATTAGTTTTTCAAAATTTTAATTATATGCTACAATTGTTTGAATTTTGTCAAATACCTTTACATGAATACATTTGATGATGTTGTTTGAAATAGCTTTGAAATGAATTTTTGTTCTATAAATTTAAAGACCCATAAAAAATAGAAAGTATGTAGTTATATTTTCTTCCTGATATAATGGGTTTATAACTCATTATAGTCCAAATCTGACCACTTACCAAGAGAATGATATTATTGCCTTCATGCCAGGAGTACTTGTTCGCATAACAATGAACCAATGATTCCAAATAGTATTTTTGTTCTACAATGCAATTAATGACGACCAAAGACCATTGATGCCTACAAAATGTGTGTAGTATGGTTAGAAATTGTTAAACACGTCACATTTTAGACAATATAAATTATGTTTTCAAAAAGATGCTCACAAGGCATTGTAAGTTGCAAGGAATAATTTTTATTTGTATTTCCTTGTAAAATACTAGCTACATATTGTGATTGTCCCCTTTTTCATTTTTTCCATCAAGAGAACCCTTTAATGAAAATTGTTCTTTGAACACATAAGGACAAAAGACTGCTTCTCATTAAGTGATTTGAATGCAAGAGTCTCGGGTACAACTCTAATTTTGATTTTTGGATTTGGTAAAATTGACGCCTTATAAATTGATTTTGCTTGGAAAACATTAGTGATTGTTCTTTCAAATTTGATGGTAAAAGTTGTCCTCGACTTAACATCAGCAAAAGCAGGATAATTGAGATCTCTCACCAAGGATATATCAGTAGCATTGGAGCAAGAATTGTTCTTACCAGAGATTAATTTGATCTTTTTGCTATCATAGCCCAAGTTGCAAAGCATTTGTATATAATCATCCAAGGAAATATCATAGATAAGTCCAGGATGAACAGCATGAACAGGATTGACATGGCTACTAGATCCATAAGCATATTCACCAACTTCATCATTAGAAACCTTCTTAGGTTTTGATGAAGTCATAATAGCATATTTGATGGCTGATGGTGACCAACCCAAATGAAATGTTTTCAAATATGCAGCTATTCCAGCAACATGAGGGCATGACATGGATGTTCCTGATATTATGTTATATTTGACATATATTTTATCATATTCATTATCTGATGGAGAAACAACTTGTGAAAATGAAGCCAAGATATCTACTCCTAGGGCACTTATATTTGGTTTCATAATTTCTGGAACAATTGTATTTGGTCCACGTGAAGAAAAATCAGCTACCATAGGGGAGCGTTGAGGTCTTTAATTGTCTCACTCTTCAGTATTTCATCCTTTAGAATTTTTTATGAATTGGTGTTTGATTTTGAAAGATAATAGTCAATTGTAGACAACAACAATAAAGGTAATGGAGTGACAAAGGGTGAGAAACCTTCATTAAAATCTTATATGATTGAATCAATTGGGTGTCAACCTTCATAATCAACATAGCTAATTCCATCACATAAAACTATATCTCCTTCTACCACACTATTATCTAAACATTCACATATATTAGCACTATCTTTTGAACAATTTTTTGAATATGGTGAAAGGTTTGTATATTTCCTTGTCTTAACAACAAGAGATACATTTGTGTTATATAGGATTGTAGGATCCTTTTTGGTAATGAATTTGCTCCTACAAACTAGGAAGAAATGGTATGTAAATCAGGCTAGAATCAAGCTGTCAATAACTTGCTATTATGGCTGTAACATGGGCAGAGTAATCTGTGGAGACTCATTGCCTTAATTGTGGCATGAGTCTTGACTATCTATTATGCCCCCTCAAGATGGTGTCACCATCAGTGACAGCAAGCTTGATACGCAGTGGAACAAACCGAGCTCGGGATAGGGGTTTTGTGAGTATATCAGCAAGTTGATCTTTGGTCGAAATGTGGGAAACCTTGATTTTGCTGAGATGAACCAGTTGCCGAACAAAGTGGTAGTCCAATGCAATATGTTTCATGCGTGAATGAAACACAGGGTTTGCACTTAAGTATGTAGCACCGATGTTGTCACAGAACACTGTAGGTGTTGGAGTTGATATGCAAA
Source organism: Lupinus angustifolius (assembly GCF_001865875.1). NCBI lineage: Eukaryota > Viridiplantae > Streptophyta > Magnoliopsida > Fabales > Fabaceae > Lupinus > Lupinus angustifolius. The sequence continues at coordinate 14,495,985 of NC_032021.1, forward strand.
GTTCCCCAAGTAGGTGTAGTAACCACATGACATCTACCGAAGTAGTTGCAACTGATCGATATTCGGCTTTAGTAGATGAGCGTGCCACTGTCCTTTGACGCTTAGATAGCCAAGACACAGGATTCCCACCAAAATAGATGACAAAGGCAGACATTGAAGTCCTGTCATCCAAATTGCCACCCCAATCTGCATCACTGAAAGCATGTAGATGCAGGTGGACTGGTTTCTTGAGTTGTAAGCCAAAGTTGAATGTAAGCTTGAGATAGCGAAGAATACGTTTCAGTTGCTGAAAGTGGTTTTGAGTGGGTTGATGCATGAATTAAGACAGCTTGTTGATAGCAAATGAGAGATCAGGATAAGTAAGGGTCAAATATTGTAATGCTCCTATAATTGCACGAAATGATTTGGCATCAGTAGGGGCTGATCCATCAAGCAGTTTGAGAGGAGTTGTTGTGCATAATGGGGTGCTAGTAGGTTTGGCTCCAGCCATATTGTACTTGTCCAAAATGTCACGAATGTAACCATGTTGTGTGAGGAACAAACCACCTGCAAGTTGGATAAGTTCAATGCCCAAAAAGTAGTGAGGATATCCAAGATATTTGAGGGAGAAGGCATTGGATAAGTTGGTCATGAATTGTTGCATGAATGGAGCATTGTTGCCTGTCAGTAGGAGATCATCTACATACACTAGAAGGAATGCTTGGACACCATCTTTGTTGTAGATGAATAATGAAGTGTCACTGAGACTTGTAGTGAAGCCAGTTTTGAGGAAAAACTGCTTGAGGGAATTATGCCAAGCACAGGGTGCCTGTCTCAAGCCATAGATTGCTTTTTGCAACTTACAGACATGTGTGGGTAGGTCGTTGTGGACAAAACCAGGTGGTTGTTGCATGTATACATCTTCAACCACAGCCCCTTGTAAGAAGGCATTATTAATATCCAATTGATGCATTGACCAGCCATGGTATAAGGCAATGGTTAGAACAACTTTGATTGTTTGTGGTTTGACTACCGGGGAGAATGTTTCTTTGAAGTCAAGTCCAGGTGTTTGAGTAAAGCCTTTGGCAACCAACTGTGCCTTATATCTGTCTATACGACCATCTGGGTGTCTTTTGATGCGGAAAAGCCATTTGCAAGCAATAACATTTTGGGCTTCAGTCCTTGGAACCAATTTCCAAGTACCATTGTTTAGTAGAGCATCAAATTCTGCATAGCATGCCAACCTCCAATGAGGGATTTTTAGTGCGTGGGTCATTGTTGTGGGTTCTAGGTTATCAGGGAGAGTGTGTTTGGAGGCTGTTAGGAGGATCTTGGGTTTGAAAATGTTATTCTTAGACCTAGTGGTCATGGAATGACTGCTGGTATGAGGAGCTTGAGTGGCAAGGGCTGGAGCGGGGTGGATATCCTGAGTTGAGGTGTAATTAGAGGGTGGAGCAGGGTCTATGGTGAGGTGAGGAAGAGTTGATGGTGGGATGGATGATTAGGGGGATAATGATTCATTTGGCACAGGGTCAAGGGGTGGAGTAGACTTAGGTGATGGTGGTTGTGTGTGTGAAGCAGTTGATCTAGGGATGATTGGAATAATAGTGGGCAGAATGGGAGGATGTGTAGGAGAGGGGGTAGTAGTGTTGGGGGATGTAGTGAGATTTACATAAGGGAATGAGTCTTCAATGAACTGGACATGTCTAGAAGTATATATCATGTTGGATAGAGGTTCAAGGCATAAGTATGCATGCTGAGAGGTAGAGTATCCCATGAAGATACACTGAACTGACCTGGGTTGGAGTTTGTTGGTAGTATAAGGTCGTAGCCATGGGAAGCATAGGCAGCCAAAGGAATGAAGCTTGGTGTAGTTAGGTGCTTTGTTGAACAGAGTTGTGAAGGGGATTTGCATGTTGATGGTGGATGTAGGCATCCTGTTAATCAGGTATACTGCTGTTTGAAATGCATAGGACCAGAACTTGGCTGGTAATGTGGCATGGTGCAATAAGGCTCGTCCTGTTTCAACTATGTGTCTGTGCATTCTCTCAGCAGTGCCATTTACTTCAGGTGTGTGAGGAGGAGTTGTTAAATGAGATATGCCATTTGTAGCTAGAAATTTGTTAAGTTTGACAAATTCCCCACCATTATCCGAGAAGAATGAAATTATTGGAATATTGAAAAACTTTTCAACTAGGGACTTGAATTGAATAAATATTGGAAAGACATCAGATTTATATTTCATAGGGTAAAGCCATACATATTTGGAAAAGTGATCAACAAATACTAAGTAATAGAGATAGCCATCTATTGATCTAACTGGTGTTGGCCCCCAAACATCATAATAAAGTAGTTCTAATGGTCTACTACTAGTCAGGTGATGACTTGAAAATGGCAACTTGTGACTCTTAGCACAATAGCAGGAGCTGCAGTTATGTAATGCAGAAGGCTTTATTGGTATGGTGTGATGGGTAATCTTAATTGATTATCAATGAAATTAATCGACTAACGTTTGTTGAAAATTACATGTTTTCTTTAGTAAACATATTTAATCGATTAACCTCTGGTATAATCGATTAGCGAGGCTAAGAACTTCAAACCAGTAGCTACTATAATTCAATTAATTGATCCACCAAAACACTTCATCAATTAACTTGTTCTAAAGACCACTTAATCGATTAAATTATATCTTTAATCAATTAATCAGTGTTAACCAAAAGTTTAGATTCAACTATTTGTAAGGTAAAACCTTCAAAATGATGTATAATCATGCAATGAATGTTTCAAAAACATATTCAGTTTTAATGCACTGAAGTCATGTATGCTCAAGTGAAGTACATGCATACCATCTTTTAAGGATGGATAATTCTCATTTTTAAGTGTATTTCCCTTTTAAGCTTTGTGAGATTCTCAACCTAGGTTTACCTAACCTAGAATCGAACTAGGCAATCTTCTTAGGACGTCTAACAATAAAATGACTCTCCTCATTCTAAATAACCTTGAGCCTTTGGGTTGTTGTTTGATAACATATTCCAACTTCAAGCTTTACCAAATTTGTTGTCTTCATCAAAACTTTGTTATGGATCACACTTGCAAACTTTGACTTCTCTTGCAAAATAAATTACTATCTGACATCCTCATAGCATTTTCTCTCTCAAAATCATACCCATTCGATACCTCCTTCTTCGTGGTGTTCCGAGAAGGAACTTGAAACAAGGGTTGGAGGGTAACCATGCCAAATATGATTCACTATTGATAGGGAATAACCATGCCAAATAATTGTACCCACAAGGTCATTTTTTGTATTTTCTGCATCATAAGTTCTAACTCTCAACTCTTGCTTGCATTGTGAGGCTTTAGACATTAGAAATGATTGCCCTTTGTCATGGACTCTCATCATAATCTTTTTTTGAACACATTACTCTATATGATTTTTCAAGTGATTTATTCTATTCTTTGAACTTTTGCCAAGTTGTTTCTTACAACAGCTGTTTCTAGTCTTGTCTACCCTAATCACTTTAATCTTTTAAAAATGTTCCCGTACTAGACTACTATCCTTAAATGGATGGATAATGAAAAAATTAGATAAAAAAGATTCACACAGTTAAAATGTCTTAGTTAGTATATATTTAAATAGTAAATTATATAAAGATATAGCATGTAAATGATTGTTTATTATTATTATTATTATTATTATTATTATTATTATTATTATTATTATTATTATTATTATTATTATTATTATTATTATTATTATTATTATTATTATTAGTATTAGTATTATTATTAGGATTGTTGTTATTATTAGGATTATCAGTAGCAGTAGGCACGTGAATGAGGAAAGGGGATTGGGGTTTTTAACCAGATTGGGGATTTTGGGGAAATTAGGGTAGATAGGTGGTTCTCTCCTCCACTTGAACCACCGCTTCTCCTTCTTCTTCTCTAGTAATCATGCCCAAAGCATTTCCAGCACTGCGTAATGATGTGGTTTTGCGACGATAATGGGCGTTTTATGGTCTCGCCGGTGGGAGGAGTGCGTCTCTACTCGGACGCGACTTGGCCATGATGGTGGAACCTCCATAATCCCAACAGCGAGGTGACGATGGTGACTCCTCGAAGTACCACTTCTTCTTCTTCTCCGATTACCACGCCGGCATGATTTCCGACATCACTGTCGGATTTCGGAGTGGTTAGGGGTGATGAACATGTTGACAACTTTTTGTTCTTCTTCATCTTCTCTGGTTGACACACTAACATGATTTCTGGTGTCACACCTTGATTTCGCGATGGTGGGGACACTAGAACAGGTTGATATTTTTTTGTTTTCTTTTGTTTCATGGTTTACCGAATGGGACACTGATATATAATAGATTGTGGTTTTAGTTGATAAGTTAAAGGGATGAATGTATTACTGATTTAAATTATTGGTTAAATTTCTATATTATCTTTGCTTAATTACTAGAATAAATATGATTTGGTTTTATGTGTTAGAATGGTGTTTTCCAGTTCAGTGTGTTATTGTGTATTGCTCTTTCTTTAACCATTAGAAATTTTCATGACTATGTTGTCTCTTTCTCTTGGACTTTGCTTGTTTTGCTTGTTATCAACCTGGTTTTGCTTGTTATGAAAGATAATACCAACCTGGTTTTGCTTGTTATCAATCCACTTTATCACCACTTCTCTTGGACTTTTCTGAATTGTTTAGCTATTGTTATCTCTTTCTTGTTGCGTTCTGGATGATATATCACTGCTCCCCCTTTCTTTTTGTATCTGTTACTTTCTTTCTTATTGTTTTCTTTTTGTATCCTCCCCCTTTCAGCGTGCCATTCCCTTTTACTTAAAAACCAAGAATCACAAAACTTCTCCTCCTAAAAGCTGGGTAACCACCCCCACTTCATTTAGGCATTATCTCCCATTCAAATTAATTTATTGTTTGAATGTAAACTTTTTTTTTTATTATTATTACTTTTTATTTTCGGATTAAATATATATATAAATAGTTATAATAAAAATCAGTTTCTGGGTATTTATAAAAATAATAATTCTTATTATATAAAAATAAAAAAACCTACAATATTAATATATGTACATGAATGGTGTGATGAGCTGATAATTAAACTTAAATGCCAAAATTCTTCACAAAATAACTCTAATAAATATACACTAGAGTCTATTTTAAACGTTGAACACTAGACTAGACAAAAGTGAGTATTCACAATGGGCAGCCATGTGTTGGAGTATTTTGGATGATGGATGTCCTAGTTTGTGATGCCATGTTGAGAGAGATTGGAGTGTAGAGTTGAAGACTTGAGGAGAGGTAGGTTGGGTGTTGAGAGATGATAGTTGATAGAGATCTTGCTTAAGAGGCCCTTGGAGCAGAGTGTGACCTGTTTTCAGGTCCTTCACAGTGAAACAAGTTGGAAAAAATTCAACAGAACAATGGTTAGATTTACACAATTGAGAGACAGACACAAGGTTGGATTGAATAGATGGAACACAGTACTTGTTTAAGAGTGAGTGTTTGTGTTTTTGTTGGGATAGAGGAATGACCAATATGAGTAATGTGCAAACATGTGCCATCACCAATAGTGACTTGATCAGTGCCAGGATAGGGATGAGCCAATGTTAGTTGTTGTAGATCCTGAGTGACATGATGAGATGCTCCAGTGTCCATGATCCAGTTAGACTGTTGAGCAGGGGATGTATAGTGAGCCATATTGACAGAAGGTCTAGGTCCAGGTTTTTTTGGATAACCATTAATCCTATAGCATTTCTTGGCAATGTGTCCAGGTTTTTCACAATACTGGCACACAACCTGATTCTCTGATGAGTAATTAAGAGCATAATTTCGGCCTGATGTCTGTTGTTTTGTCTTTGTGACCCTCTATAGCGATGGACTAAATTAGCAGTGGCAAGCAACGGATCAGCTGGATTGCCTTGGTCACGAGACAGTAGTGTCTCGAAGTCCATGAGTTTCTCATGTAGATCTGCATAAGTGATTGGTGTTTCCCTACTGCAGAGAGCAACAGAGATGTCTTTGTATTCACTGCTTAAGCCATTTAAAGTGTGAATGACCAAATCCGTATTATCAAGGGGGTGATCAATGATGGATAGTTCATCTGCTATAGCCTTGATGCCTTGAAGATAGGTTGTCATAGTCTGATTACCCTTGGTGAATGTAGTGATGCGTTGCTTTAGAGCCATGACTCGAACTCTTGATCTACTGGCATACATGGTTTTAAGTGTATCACATGCTTGTTGAGCTGTTTGGACAGTGCCAAGGTGTGTGACCACGGTTGCAGCCACTGAAGAGATGATGGCATGTAAGAGAAGTTGGTCCTGACGAACCCAGTGAGAGAAGGCATGATTAAGGGTAGTTTCATTCGTCTCCAACACCTTGGGGGACATGGGAAGCTGCCATCAATATATCCCATAAGGTCATACCCTGTTAACAGGGATAAGAACTGAAGACACCAAGCTGGATAGTTGGCTCCATCCGATTTGATGTATAATTGATAGCCAACATTGAGAGCAATAAGCTTATCAACAAAGTTGGTGAAGGAACTGTTTGGGATGAGATGAGTTTCAGATGATGAACTCATTCTGTTTGGAAACAGAAACAGAGATAGGATCAGAAAAAAAAATGCAGTTATGCTTAAGTAGCTTTTGATACCATGAAAGGTTTGTATATTTCCTTGACTTAACAGCAAGAGATACATTTGTGTTATATAGGATTGTAGGATCCTTTTTGGTAATGAATTTGCTCCTACAAACTAGGAAGAAATGGTATGTAAATCAGGCTAGAATCAAGCTGTCAATAACTTGCTATTATGGCTGTAACATGGGCAGAGTAATCTGTGGAGACTCATTGCCTTAATTGTGGCATGAGTCTTGACTATCTATTATATGGTTCACTATTTTTCTTAGCAATGAGAACTACTTTCCATTTAAATTGAAAGACTTTATTGATTTACCTGGTAGTATTTTTTTCATTCCCTAGAACTAAATTGTCAATGAATTTTGGTCTAAGGTACTCACAACTACACTAAGCATCCACAGCGATACACTCGAAACAGATATTGGAAGAGGACCACCAGTGCCTGCAGAATTCACTGTGAGTTTCTCTCTTGCCACAGCATGAAACGAACCAATCGCTATAGGATCTTCTTCGAAGTTTTGTTGGGAGGAAAATCCTAGTAGAACTGAAATGATGCTTACATCATCAACTATGGCATCATCAAAAGCAAACAAGATAGTAGAACTATCACATCCTAATACACTGCATACTTTATATGCAACAATTCTTGCAAAAGGGACTCCCCCTCTTGCAATGCCTTATGCAAGAACAAAAAAGCTTACCCTATGAACATAATTTCTAGCAGTTGTTGATGTTGTATGTAATCCATGTCCATCAACGTCTCTAGCAGATTCTAATAATTTAGTCATATTCTGTGAGGTTGACTAAATCTATTGTAGGATGTTAAAATATTATATTATAAATTTCTCACAAAAAAACTTATAAGTTTAACAATAAAAATAAAATTTTAGTACTATTGAAAAAATTTCCAAAGACTGTAGCCCAAAAAACAATTAAGCTGGCACGTGGGAAGGAATCATATGCATTCGGTAGGTTCTTTCATGATTTAGAATCTAATCATGAATTTGGGAAGAATTCTACAACCCGAAATTGATCATAAAAAAACAGAGAATAGTTGAGTCTAAAATTGATGCAAAATCAGAGAATAGGCTATCACTAAAGTGCATGAAAAAAAAAAGAGTGAACTTCATATTTGGGATGAATTTAGTTTGCCTTAAATATGAGGAGGAAATATTCAAGGATGAAGTCCAAAAAAATTACACAAGAAATGTTAGAAGTGGGATTTGAACCCATGCATCCATCCTGAAAACTAGATGAAAGATTTTCTAACCATTTTCTTTTATATCACTTTTCTGATTACCATCAAATACAATCTAACATGCATTATTTTGAAGAAAAAGAATGATTTGATTTTTGTTACTCTAGTCGCACTTTCAAGCAAAAACAAAATGATTCTTGTTACATATTTTAATATGATTACACAAAACATCTTAATTTGTCAATCCGAAATAATAATTTTATCTCACAATCCAATATTTCCTTAGTACGCCTTAGATGAGTGTCTTCGTAATATTTTTTTGACTCAAGAGGACTAGCTATACTGAGTATAGTATTTTCATACTTAGGCCAAGAGAACCCATTATCCCATATATATAATATTTCCTTGGCTTGATCATTGTTGTCTCATCTCAATAATTAGCATTGTAATAGTTTAGTATGATTTTTAATACAATTCATAAACCAAATCGAATAGAAGGATATAGTTCAGTTTAGTTTGGTTGTTGAACTTTTGTATCGAAACCAATCCAACCATGAAGATGTAAACCAGTTCAACAGTTTGCTCGTTATTATAAAAATTACGTAGTACTTCAACTTATATTTTCATATGACATTGTTTGTCCATTTTAACTATCATTTTAATTAAGAAACAATCATCCATACTCCAAAATTTAAACTATAATTCAAATCCATAATTGCAACACACAAATAAAAACAAATCATATCTAAGAAATGTGAAAAAAGACTAATATAATCAAAATGATGAAATAATGTTAAAATACGAAGAGGATATTCTTTTATGCTTGATTATGCTAGTAATGTTATCCGATTAGTAATATGTTCTTTCTTAAACTCTCTAAAAGGAAAAAATGGCATGCGGCTTATCTAACATCTCAATTATAATATAATCTGAGATCTTTATAGTAGGATAAATATATATTTTGGAAAGAACCTAGCAAATATTAAATACCGAATATACACGTTGCAGGTATTTATAGTTGAAATTTTCTTGAGCAAGTCATCATTATTTCATGCTAATAAAAAGAAACCTTTAATTATTAACAATTATTAATATATTATGTAATTATACTTCATTATATGGATGTATACCAATTCTAAGTATACTAAACATTTTTATTCAAGTTTTCTAATATCATAAATTCAAATCAAATAAGCAATTATTAATGGAGAGTAAAGAAGACTTGCATTATAGGAAAAAAAGTTATATAACATTAAATCAATCAAGTCTACTTTTTTAGGAAATAAACAAACTCATAAGCATATTTATTCTAGAAAAATTAAAAAATTTAACTTCCCACAAAAAAATCACATAACTAAAAATTCATGTGTAATTATAATTGTGAAAATAAATTCAATTTTTATAAGTACAAAATAGGAAATAAATAAAACTTTCAGAGTGTATCATTGATAATAAGATAAATAAAACTTTCAGAGTGTATCATTGATAATAAGATCAATTTATCTAACGTAGTCAAGTTCCAAATTTGAAAATGTTTTTTAAATATGTAGTTCAATTTGAAAGATTCCTAAATATCTAGAATCGCAAACAGAACCAATCTCAAAAGAATTTCTTCAAAAAACCGAACTACGAAATTGAATCAAACTACATTATTCGGTTCGGTTTGATTCAATCTCAGTATCCACTAGTTTTAGTGTTTAAACTGAAATAGCTTACACCTCTATCAATAACCATTTATAGCTATTTAGAATCTCTTTGGTTACTTTGTAATTCTGAAGTTTGGGGATTTCTGTTCCTCCTCAATTCAACCTACTAACAACTAAGGTCCAGTACCAAGGTTTTAATACACTCAACCCAAGCCCAAGCAGACCCTTTATTCTTAAAAGATAATCACTAATATAACAGTTCAAGATAAGATCACCATTATCACTTATTAGCTAATCACTATAGATGTCAAGTTTATAACTCATTCACAATAACATCCTTATCACTACCCTAACAAAGGCCAAGTTGTAAGTCCTACCACAAAGGTGCACCCACATCTAGAAGCCATCTAAGCACTTAAAATACTAATATTTTTCAAATAAACTAAACACTTGATGCTCTAACAACACTAACTTGGAAATGACACATCTTATCCATCATTACCATCAATTTGATATTTACTTAAAAGAATTGATATATAGAATGAAAGCATCTATAGGAAACTAAAAGCATCATAAATTATAGTAATAACTGAGAATAGACATTAGATGTTTGTGACTTTCAATGTTGTATTCTTAATGAAAATGAGAAGATCTAAATCAATCATTAGTTGCTCAAAAAAGAAACACCAGCTGAAGCAAATAGCATATAGCAAATAGAATAAAAAAGAACAGATGCAAAGACATAGAAGTTGGCATGGTTTAGCCTCTAATAAAAGCAATCCAATGCACAAGGTTCTTACTCAATGGGAAATAGGAAAGATAGATGTATGCAGCCTTACCCCACAAGTAAAGAGATTGTTTCCAAAATTTGAACTCGTGACCTCGTAGTCGCTAAGCAACAACCTTACCATTACGCTAAACTTACTCTATGCCTCTGATAGATTAATAACAAATTTGGTAATTGTCTCAAAAACAGTTCAAGGTTGCACCATTTACAATGGAAAGCAGTCATGGAAGGAGATATCACTTCATTTTAGCCTCTGTAAACAGAACATGACGATTAACCCTTGGATCATATTTTCGAAACTCAAGCTTTTCTGTAACCTGTCTTGGTTTTCTCTTAACATAGAAGAATCCAGTCCCAGCAGCAGAGACAAGTTTCACAAACATTTGAGCCTTCTTCTTCTTGTCACCCATTCCTTACTCTACCAAAAGACAAATTCATTAACATTACTTAAATTAAAAACCAATAACTGTTCAAAATGATCAACTAGGGGCTTTTTGTTTTAATTAAAAACACAAGAAAAGCATAATAGAAAACTAATTTGACTATAACTATGTCATATCAGCTCTTATAAGTCAAAGGGAAGTGTTGTCCCCAAGAGGCAGGTCAATTGATAGAGTTGCATGACATATATTATGAGCACCTGAATTCAAGCTATGACCACCTACACAATTTCCTTTCCCACTCAAAAACTTTGCCTATCAAAAAAAGGTGTGTACATCTACACTCTTCGAACCCCACTAACTAAGAGCCTCGTGCACTGGGCCGCCTTTTTATCAAATAAAAGGAATTGCAGATGCATATGTTCAACCATTTACACATATTATTACCATTTTAATAATCCAAAGTCTATAAACCTGGAGCGCATAAGCACGAGTGTTTTTTAGAAAATTCCCAAGTTAAAATTCCAGTTTTATGTAAAATCAGTGTACAGTTTAAATTCATAAAATATTACATCAAGTTCTCTGATTTTAGGAATCATAAAGTAACCTTATCTTAACTAGTTTTGGTTCTACATCTAAAGATAAAATAGAGGGTTAGCTATGCTATTATTCACTTACAACAACTAAACCCCCTTCTACTCGATAGAGATGGGTTGGCTATATTGTTTTTGTACTATTAAGGGTATCCTCTGACCTTTTTGGGTAAGGAATTAATTTTTTTTGGGTTTATAGTTGCCCATCCCAACAAATGTCGCTTTCAGGAATCGAACTCTTGACTTTGGAGATCCAGTAGAGCCTTACACTACTAGACCAATAACTTGTTGGCATGGGTCAGCTATACGAATCAAATAGTAACATAATGTTCTATTATAAAACATATCTCCAGATGAATCATTTACATATAAATTTTTAATTACCTACAGTTTTTCTTTCTCTTCTACTTATAACGATTGGATTATTTTCCATCTAATTTACTTTATTTACGGAGACTACAACTCTTCTCAGCATCCCGGAACCACCTAAAATAAGATTTTATTATCTTTTCTAAAATTATTTTACCCGATGAATTTGACCATCCCTTATGAGCCAAAGACTTATTCTCTCAAAAAAAAGTCCAGTAAATGAAATGTCTCAAATCTATTATTTTAGAAAGTAAAACTGCATCCATTTACCCTTCAAAGAGCTTCGTACACTGAACCGACTTTAGAAAACTTTTAAAATTTATAGTAAACAAATCCCTTCAAAAAAAACATAGAAACCCTTACTGGAAAACATGATATCTTGTAAAACACAAAACAAGGCAAAAAGTGGCTCACATCACTATTGGCATAAAAATAGTGATGCCATATGAAAGGAAGAAATGATGAAATAGTTGGAATTCATGAAAACATTTAAATGCTGATAAAACTTAAAATCAATAGAAGAATTGGACAATTTGCAACGTTAATTAACAAATCAAAACATAAGCGAGTAACATTGGCAGTGCGGTGATAAAATCAAGTATGCTCACGGTGAAATCAGGTGGTCGCCGGTGGTCGGTGGCTTCAGCGGTTGCTAGCAGTGCGCACTACTGAGAAGAGTATTTGCAAAAGTTAGGGTTCAGTTTACTTTTCTAACATTAAATATTAGGAGCTCCTTAAATTCATTCCGGGTTTGATAAATTTAAATTATTATTTTTCTCTAATTTTTGCAACAAATAGCCATGTTATTCCTTCTATCTTAACTCATATGTTAACTTAACAAAGTTGATTACGTAACATATTAACTATTGACATGGTCACAACTTTATCATTCCTATTGAATGTTGTATGGCTCATCAACTTCAAATCATTTTCATTTTATGTTAAATTTTTAAAACAAAATAATGTCGTTTTGTTTTTATTAAATTAAACTTTTAGAGAACTGATGTTGTTTTATTTATTTTTTTATTCAAAAAAAATTATATACAAAACGAGGAATATGTATATATTCATTATTTAATGTATATCCATGTTCCTTAAAATATACTTGAGATTGACGTCTTTTAACTACTATATTTTTCCTTGGGATTTCTATCCTTTTTTTTTTTTGGGTTGTATCTTTCTTCTGTGGGGTCGACTTCTTCTTTCTTATTAATTTCCTCTTTTTCCAGATTCTTTTCTTATTAGTGCTTCCTTCTTCAACTACTTCTTCATGTATATTTTTAGGTGCTTCACATGCATCTTCAACTACAAAGTCGGGTACTTCTTCATGCGCAAAGTCAGGTGCATTTTTAGGTGTTTCAGCTGCAAAATATATATTCAGTTGCATGTTTTTCATCTAGATGTTCTTCAAGCTTAACTACTTATTTCAACATCACTATCATCTTGTGCATTTTCATAATCACCATTGCCATTGACATACTTTGACGTCAATAATGCAGCAATCATGTCATTTGTATCTTTATCATTTTTATTAGCATTAAACAAACTTCTAAATAAGAATCTCTAGCGTTAAGCCAATATGAATCTTTATGGTCATGATAATCGCACTGGATGAACAATTATGTTAACAGAGTTCATATCCATAGGTGATAACTTTGTTAGAATTTCTGACAATTTATGGGTCACAAATATAATTCTATAATTGTGTTGTGGCCATTATTTAATTAGCCAAAATATAAAATGATCTTCAGTAATTAATTTGGTGGTTAAGGACATATGTGTCATGAAATATTATAAGTGTAGATACCTTCAGGCAATTTCTGATTTGATGAAGGGACTTAATCAGAATTATTGCAACTTAAGTGGTAACCGCTACGGGGTTACTTTTATGGGTTATGGTCCCCATTTGTAGAACAACATGTTTTAAGGTGTAGGGTTGAGGAGAATAAGGGTGGATTAGGATAGTGTTATCCATAAGGGATAAAACACTATCAAGTCATCCACAACATAAGAATAAGGATCTCTCCTCACATAAGGCACTACCTCACCATAAGGAAAACACCCAAGAAAAAAGACTCTTGCCTTTCTCATTCCCCTCTAGAGAAGCACAAGGAAAACCATCAAGTGCTCTAACATCTGGAAGATCATCGCACCCTCATAACTTCAACATTCCAAATGGCTAATCAAGGTATGTTCTTCTTCTTCACCATGAAATCATTTGGGGTTTCTTCGGTCTGGACCATGGTTGTTCCATTTGGGTTTATGTATGGGCATAAACATTAGGTTATGGGAACAAAGCCATGGTCATAAGGATTTCCGCATTCAATCTAAGGATTATAGATGGAGAAATTCTCCAACAAGTGGTATCAGAGCCACCCCAATTTGATTCATGAGTGAAATTAGGGTTCTTGTTTTTCTTCCTCAAATCTGGATTGATTTAGGGTTTTGGTATTTTTGTTTATGCCATGGATCAATTAGAAAAGAAATTGATTGTTTTTCATGTAAATATATGAAGATTCGTAATAAATCGATGTTTTCTGGTGTTTTTTCTTGAATTTTTGGGTGATTGTTCAAAGTACAGCGATGCAGAAATCGCATTGTTCGTCTTCTGTCGCAGTGCTCTTGCTCAAGCAAGAGTGTCTCGCCCGAGCGAGAGTGGCTCGCCCAAGCTCGCTAAACAGAAGCATTGGCTTCTATTGTGCTTAAGCGAGAAGATCCTCGCCCAAGCGAGTGTATGGGCGACATAAGGCTCGCTCAAGCGAGAATGTCTCGGTCAAGCGAGAGCCAAACAGAAGCATTGGCTTCTATTGCGCTCAAGCGAGAGTACCTGCTCAAGCGAGAGTACCTCGCCTAAGCAAGAAAGTACCTCGCCCAAGCGAGAGTATGATAAAGTTTATGGGGTTTTGATATCATTGTGCATTGGTTTTAATTATTATTTGGTTGTCCATTAAGGTTGTCTGTTATTTCAAGTGAGCCAATTGAAGTGAGATGTCGCCAAAGTGACCTCTCTCATGAATATAACTCATAAGGAATATTAGATGTAAGTGTGTATGATTATTCATGCGAGTATTAGCTGGCCCAAAGGAAAGTTAATATTTGGCCATAGATCATACACACTTGTGATGATAAACATGTTATAATTC
>NC_032021.1:14510837-14545241 GCF_001865875.1 Lupinus angustifolius
AAAAGTGTCCATTATGTTACTACCTCTAAAGACAAGGGCAAAAGGAAAATCACTTCAGAGCCCAAGAATGAAGTTGCTAAGGGTTCAGTGCAAAAGAAATAGAAGCAGGATGATGTCTATTTATTTTGCAAAGCAACTGGACATCAAAAGAAGAAATGTGTAAGGTATCACGCTTGGCGTGCTAGGAAATGTACATTTCTTGCTTTGGTTTGTTCTGAGGTCAATTTAGCTTCAGTACCTAGAAACACCTGGTGGTTAGACTCTGGTTCAACTTCTAACATCAGTGTTTCAATGCATGGTTGTTTGAGCTACCGAAAGCCTAATCGTGTTGAAAGATACATCTATGTTGGCGATGGAAAATCGGTAGAAATGGAAGCTATAGGGAATTTTAGATTGTTATTATGTACTGGTTTTTATTTGGATTTGAAAGACACTTTTGTTGTACCGTCTTTTAGACGGAACTTAATTTATGTTTCTTATTTGGACAAATTTGGATATTGTTGTTCATTTGGAAACAATTCGGTTCAATTGTCTTTAAATTCAAATGTTATTGGAACTGGTTCACTTATGTTGAATGACAACCTTTATATGCTGAATATCATAACTGATTATAGCGAAACCCTGAACGTGGAATCACGTGGTACTAAGCGTAAAATTGATAATAATAATTCAGGTGCATTATGGCACAAGCGCCTAGGTCACATTTCTCAAAAGAGAATTGAGCGTCTTGTGTCAGATGGGATTTTGGATTCCATTGACTTCACAAACCTTAATGTTTGTGTTAAATGCATAAAAGGAAAACAGACCAAACAATCAAAATATGGTGCATATAGAGCTTCAGACGTCTTAGAATTGATACATACAGATATTTGTGGGCCATTCCCTACGGCTTCCTGGAATGGTCAACGATACTTCATATCATTCATAAACGATTATTCTCGTTATGCACACATTTTTCTAATTCATGAAAAGTCTCAATCATTGGACGTGTTCAAAACTTTTAAGGCTGAAGTTGAAAATCAACTCAGCAAAAGGATTAAGTGCGTCAGATCTGACCATGATGGTGAATACTACAGTAGATACGACGGTTCAGGTGAACAACGTCCAGGGCATTTTGCCAAATACCTAGAGGAATGTGGTATAGTCCCACAGTACATCATGCCATGATTGCCTAGCATGAATGGTGTGTCTGAAAGATGAAATCGGACTCTTAAGGACATGGTAAGGAGTATGATTTGTCACTCTACCTTACCAGAGTCACTCTGGGGAGAGGCACTTAAGACTGCAGCTTACATTCTTAATAGGGTGTCAACTAAGGCAACTGCCAAAACACCTTATGAGCATTGGACTGGGCGAAAGCCAAGTCTAAAGCATTTTCATGTGTGGGGATGTCCAGCTGAGGCAAGGCCTTATAGGCCTTACGAAAAGAAATTGGACTCTCGTACAGTAAGCAGTTACTTTATTGGTTACTCTGAAAATCAAGGGGCTATAAATTTTATGATCCAAGTTTGAAATCCATATTTGAGATGGGTACAGCCACATTCTTTGAGGATATTGAGTTTGAGGGGGAAGATAAGGTTAGAAACTTTGTCTTAGAGGAAGAATCTGTATCTATTCCAGATGCGATTCATATGGTTGCTTTTGAAGAAGCAAATTTGGAACCTCCTCAGGACATAGTTGATGAAACCTTCCCTGCTCAAGGTGAGTTAGTAATTCATGAAGGACAAACTCAAAACCCTCAGGAACATGGACAAGAGGTGCAAGAGCCTATAGCTTTACGTAGATCCACTAGAGAAAGGAGAAATGCAATTCCGGATGATTACATTTGCTTTCTCCTGGAACATGAGGGTGATGGCTTAATGGACAATGATCCATTAAACGTTTGTGAAGCCATCCAAAGTTCCAATTCGGAAAAGTGGATTGAAGCAATGAAAGAGGAGTATAAATCCATGCAAGACAATAAAGTTTGGGAACTTGTCCCATTACCAGAAGGTAAGAGACCCATTGGATGCAAATGGATTTTTAAGACCAAACGAGATTCTAATGATAATGTGGAGAGGTATAAGGTGTGTCATGTAGCTAAGGGTTTTACTCAGAAGGAAGGGATTGACAATAAAGAGACTTTCTCTCCAGTTTCATCGAAAGACTTTCTTAGGACAATCATGACTCTTGTAGTACATTTTGATTTGGAGCTTCATCAGATGGATGTCAAAACAACTTTTCTAAATGGAAACATTAATGAAAAGATTTATATGGTGCAACCAGAACACTTTGCAATGGGAGACCGAAAGAATATGGTTTGCAAATTGATAAAATCCATCTATGGGCTAAAACAGGCGTCTCGTCAGTGGTACCACAAATTTCATGAGATAATTCTCTCTTTTGGTTTTGAGATGAATTCAGTCGAAGATGTGTATCACAAGTTCAGTGGGAGCAAGTATGTTTTCTTGCTCTTGTATGTGGATGACATACTGCTTGCCACTAATGATGTGGGTACCTTGTTAGAAACCAAGAAATTTCTATCCAATAATTTTGAAATGAAGGATCTTGGTGAAGTTTCTTTTGTATTAGGAATTCAAATTTCTCGGGGTATTCTTGGATTATCACAAAAGAGCTATATAGAAAAGGTACTTAAAAGATATGGCATGCAGGACTGTAAAACAATGGATACTCCAGTTGCCAAGGGAGACAAATTTAGTCTCAATCAGTGCCCTAAAGGAAATTTGGAAATTCAGGAAATGCAAAAGATCCCTTATGCATCAGCTGTAGGGAGTCTTATGTATGCTCAAGTATGTACGCGTCTGGATATAGCGTTCATAGTTGGGGTTTTAGGCAGATATATGAGTAATCCAGGAATGGACCATTGGAAAGCAGCCAAAAGGGTCATGAGGTACTTAAAGGGAACAAAAGACTATATGCTCACATATAGGAGATCAGACCAATTAGAGATCATTGGGTATTCTGACTCCAATTTTGTGGGATGCCAAGATAGTAGACAATCTACTTCGGGCTATGTTTATCTCTTGGCTGGTGGTGCAGTTTCTTGGCGTTCTGCCAAGCAAAACCTTGTTTCATCATCCACCATTGCAGCTGAATATATAGCATGTTTTGAGGCATCACTTCAGTCATCATGGCTGAGAAATTTTGTCACTAGGCTGCGGATTGTGGAAAAAATTGAAAGACCACTAAAGTTATACTGTAACAATAAATCAACCGTGTTGTTCTCCAACAACAATAGGAGTTCAGCAAAGTCGAAACACATCGACATTAAGTTCCTAGTTATTAAGGAGAAAGTCCAAAGTGGACAACTTTCCATAGAACATTTAGGCACTAACTCCATGATTGCGGATCCTCTTACAAAAGCTATCACACCCAAGGTCTTTCATTAGCATACTGCTCACATGGGTGTTCTGCAATATGAGGATATTTTGGTTTAGTGAGAGTTAGAATGTGCACATATTTTATTATGTTCTATGTAATTTCGGTATTATGTACGGATACTTTGTATTCAAACTTCAATTGATTAATCATTTAGTTTGGTATTCTGTCTTTATGCTTTGTACAATAAGGTTTTATGTTATTATTAAGGATCTCACTAAAGTTAAGTAGGACCAGTTGAAAATTGACATGTACAGATCATATTAATGTAATTTTCATGCTACACATTTCATGATGTATCTATGTCATTTAGTTGTGTCAATGTTGGTGATCATTGTTGAATTAGCCATGATTGATATGGAGAAGTTCACTGTGGTTCGATATGGAGACAGGACTAATGGACGGGATAATTTGGATATGCCTAAGTCATAATGGCAATTAAGCGCGCAATAAGGATAACACGTACGGAGAATCATATGTGTGACCAGTGGGAGATTGTTGGAATTTCTGACAATTTATGGGTCACAAATATAATTCTATAATTCCATTATTTAATTAGCCAAAATATAAAATGATCTTCAGTAATTATTTTGGTGGCTAAGGGCATATGTGTCATGAAATATTGTAAGTGTAGATACCTTCAGGCAATTTCTGATTTGATGAAGGGACTTAATCAGAATTATTGCAACTTAAGTGGTAACCGCTACGGGGTTACTTTTATGGGTTATTATCCTCATTTGTAGAGCAACAGGTTTTAAGGTGTAGGGTTGAGGAGAATAAGGGTGAATTAGGATAGTGTTATCCATAAGGGATAAAACACTATCAAGTCATCCACAACATAAGAATAAGGATCTCTCCTCACATAAGGCACTACCTCACCAAAAGGAAAACAGTCAAGAAAAAAAAAACTCTTGGCTTTCTCATTCCCCTTTAGAGAAGCACAAGGAAAACCATTAAGTTCTCTAACATCTGGAAGATCATCGCACCCTCATAACTTCGACATTCCAAATGGCTAATCAAGGTATGTTCTTCTTCTTCACCATGAAATCATTTGGGTTTCTTCGGTCTTGACCATAGTTGTTCCATTTGGGTTTATGTATGGGCATAAATATTAGGTTATTGGAACAAAGTCATTGTCATAAGGATTTCTACATTTAATCTAAGGATTATAGATGGAGAAATTCTCCAACAAACTTTTCAACCATTTCATACTTGTATTTAACATTTTCATCATTGTCTCTTGTGAAATTTCCACCATGATAATAAACAAGTACAAGTTATTCACACATCCACATGAAGTTAAATATATGAATACAAAGTATCTCCTTATATGGAGAGATAATTTATCTCATCTAATTAATAAAATTATGATGTATGTAATATTTGATAAATTTCTACAAAAAGTTATTTATAAAAAATATGACATGTTATAATTTTATTTGCTGGAGGGGTTTTCTTATCTACGAGGAAATACTTTATTCTTTAAATATATTTAGTATTATAAAATATACATATTTAATGATGTAATAGAACCAAATAATATTAAACACAAAATAACAAAGAAATCAACCGACCAAACATGGTGCAAAAAATAAAAATAAAATATTAAACAATAAACATAAATGTTCACACCTCAATAAACTACCGACAAAGTAACATACAAATCAATCGACTATGAACACTGAGGATCACAATAATTAGTGCAGTACAAAATTGAAAAGGATATTCTAGATCACATACATGTAAAAGAACAAAAAATTAATTTCTTAACAAATAGAGTGTAAGCAAATAGAGAAAAATGAATCATTTTAGGTTTGCAAGTATAAGGTAGAAGACAACACACTAAACGACATCGTTTTGTATTTAACATTTTTTTTTAAAAATTAAACAAAATGACATCGTTTTTATAAAGGTTTAATTTAAAAAATAAAAAAAACGAGATCATTTTGTTTTAAAAATTCAGAAAAAAAAATTAGTGGAACGACGTCATGTTGATGAGTTGTATAACATTCTAGGAGGGACATGACAGATGTGGTCATATCAACACTTAACATGTCATATGATCAACTCTGTTAACATTAACAGATAGGTAAAGACAGGAGGACTAACGTGGTTCTACATTGCAAAAATTGGGAACCAAAATGAAAATTTAAATCTATTAGGAACTAATTTGGTAACATTGAAAAACTTGAGAGACTGAAATGAGTATTTCCTCTAAAAATATATAAGAATAACTAATTTGACCTACATTTAATATATTTTGGATCACTTTTGGTTTTTTCAATTTTTCAATAACGAAATTGGTATACACAAAAATTCTAAAATAGATTGGTATTATAAGTCGAGTATTCAGGTTCATATTTCAGTTCTTCCCAATTTACCTAAAAGTGTGATTATATGATTAGTACATTCAACGAGATCACTTTGTAATATCCAAACTACAACAATCACAAGAATAATTAGTAGGAAAACTAACTCATTATGGTCGAAAAGTAAAGCCCTTACCCATAAACTATGGTACTATTAACTCATCGTAACTTAGAAATAGAAAAATATTTTATTGAAGAATTAAGAGAGAGTAAATAAATCATGTTCTCTTATCGTGAGTGTAATTCGTGTTTTGTTCACTCAAATTGTGTGCTTACATGAGGTCACAAGCCTTATATTTATAGGGATTTGGTGACCAGCCAATACAAAATGATAAGAGAATTAAAAAAAAAATTTATTGTAATCTTTGTTTTATTATACGTTGGATTTGTCTTTATTAGGGATGGCAACGTGCACGGGTAGTAGCTACCCGCTACCCGTTTCGAAATAGGGGAGAAATACCCGTACCCGCTCATACCCATACCCGTACGGGTACCCCCGCGCGGGTTTTTTGTGGGTATTTCTGTGTACCCGCGGGTAAAATGGGTATCCATGGATTTCCTATATTTTCATTGAATTTCTAATTTTCTATTTCTATTATGTTTTAAATGAGATGAAATTTAATTATTGTTATGTATTTTGAATGAATATTTGGCAAAAATGCTAAATCTAATGAAATTTTCTGTTTTTGTGGTTTGCTATTCTCATTTACTTAACAAAAAAATATATTTTTCTTTGCAAGACATGTGTGCTTTATACATGTAATAATATTTGTAGTGTATTTCATCACCAAATTCAATAAAAGATGTAAACAAGGTAAAAAGATGTAAACAAAGTAAAAGAAAAAGATGTAAACAAAGTAAAAAGAAAAAACGTACATAGTGTAATAAAAGTTATGATAGTATATTTTTTATTTTAATTAAAAATAATATAGTAATCATATACATAATGGGTACCCGCGAGTAGGGTACCGTAATACCCATACCCACTCGTATGTACTACGGGTATTTTTAAAAACCCGCGAGTACCCGTTTGTGATATGTACCCGTGCCCTTACGAGTTTTACCTGCGGGTACGGTTTTTTTGCCATCCCTAGTCTTTATCAATATGATTTATCAAATTCAATGAGTTTGAATCCAATTTAAATCTTGTATTATCTTCACTTTATCTCATCTTCTAGCAAGTGAACCACCATTATCAAATCATACATTTTAGTACATTTATGTTTATCTAAAACTCTTTTCATTAAATCTGTACAAGATAACATATAACTTATGCTTAATCTAAACTAAGTTATAATGCTATAGAGATTAATTAAGATCGTAGTTTAGATAGAAAGTTGCTTGTAAAATAAAGATTAAATATAATATATTTGCATATACATATCCTCCCAAAAGATTATATTTATATAGAAGATATTAGATTTAGGAGATTGTTAGATGCCTCTCATTGCTATGCCTTAAAAGAATTTTATGACAATTTTATGGCTCTCTTTAAGGGCATTTTATGTCACTTTTATGGTTTTGTTTCCAAGCATCCAATGCTTCATATCCAAGATACCAAGACTTTGCTTGCCTATAAAAGGACACATATAGAGAGCTTCAAAATCATCTTCACAACACACAACATCTCTTTCATTTACACATATATTGTTAGTGCATTCTTGGTGAGAATTCTTGTTCCATTTGAGAGAGTATTTGTGAGAAAAAATATTGTCATTTGTCCTCATCATTATAAGAGGATTTCTTGTACTATTCTTTTTTACATAGTGGAATTTTGTTCGTGATCGCCCGTGGTTTTTTTCCTCTCATACTGAGGGGGTTTTCCACGTTAAATTTTGTGTGTTATTTTCTTTATCCTTTACTTGCTTCTCTTTTGTTCTCAATTGATTAAATATTGTGCTTCCGCATTGTGCTCTATCCTTAACAATATATTTCAACTCTAATTATATGATTTATCTATGTTAATGTGTTAATCTATAATAAGCTCACAACCTTTAAGATATGTAGATCACACTTTCAGTAATCAAACAATGGACATGCACTTAATATATGTATTGGACAATTCAAAGGCATAAACTTGTCAAATATAAAAATGTTAGGTTTAGGGTAGTGTTGTTCTTCATGTGTTTCGAAAACAGGTTAAGAAAATGCTTAGGTTTATGGTGGTGTTACAATGCACGTATTCTACAAATAGGTTCTAAAAATGCTCAAGTTAGGGTAATATTACTTTGCATGTATTATGAAAATGTTTGTGTTCTGAAAATGTTTATAGCTTTAATTGCTAAGTTTTTTGTACATGTTATGAAAATGTGAATCTTGTATTATTTTTTGAGTATCATGCCTTTTGTGTAATATAGGACAACCATGAATTCCAAAAATATTCTATCACACAGTCTATCATCAAACAAAGGAAGGAGTAAAGATGTATATCAGTATAATCATCCTAAATATATATATGAATATTAAATATGTTCAAGATGATGGGATCAAATGTGGGGCCTTTAATACAAGAGGAAAATTTAGATGCATTACTATGAGTTTTATATATTTTCATTGTATTATTTATCATTCATGTTTTATTATCATTTACTATTTAAAAAAAGTAATAAAAATGAATGGTAGATATAATCTACTTGACTATGTATAAATCTTTATATTGACTATATATAAATCTTTATAATGATAATACATAAATATTGCACTCTTCATGAATATATACTTCGAGAGAAGGCGGATATCTCTCAAATAGTAACGTCTCGCTAAATCTTTAGGATGATCAAAATGTCAATGATTTAATTTCTTGCACGACACTTGTTGGAAGAGACACTCGTACACCTAAAAAAAAGATTAGTTTCATATTAAAAGGTGAGAGGATACTTTTGGTAATACCAAAAAATTAGATATTAGAGTTGATTTAATTGTTTATTATTTTGCTAGTTTTTAGTTGTGCCATGTTACTTTATTTATGTCAATTTATTTGTATATAATTTATTTATCTAATAAATTTTAAATATTTATCAATATAATGAATATTATTTTAAACATATGGTATTTATTTGGGGGTATTAGTTCAATTAAATCATAATTATCAATGGTAACCAAATATGAAGAAAATGAAAAATAACGAGTGGTTGGAATGATGAAATTGGAATATGTTTTTATTATAAAGTATTTGCTACGTGACATATGTAAAAAAACAAAAATCCTTCGAGAAAAAGTAAAAGTGTAAGATTTATCTAAAAATGTTTTTTTTACAGATTCTCCCTAAAAATAAACTTGTATTAAACGGATTAATAACAAAAAATAATTATTCAAACACTCAACATAGTTTTCTTTTCCAACTCCACCCTTATGCCCTACACTTAATGCATAGTATGTAGTTAGTTATGAAAGATATTTATCTACCTAAAAATTTATATATAGTTATTATATTATTATATTATTTATCATTTATCTGCATTATTTTTTGAATGATTAATACAAATAATGGATGATACAGTAATAATGTAAAGAACTCATACACTATCACAATATACATTTTTCTCTCTTATATATTTTACTTTTATTTAAAAGAATAAAATATCTTCTGGTATTAATGACAAGACTATTTCTCCATTAATATAAGAAAATATTTTATTTTCTTTATTTAAAGTAGTGAATAATGTGTTGTTATTGAGGACTGAAATGCAAGATGTTATGAATGGTCTAAAATATATTACCAATGAAATGATATTAATATAATTTTATATAACCAGAAGTGTCAAAAGATTAACTATGAAGATGGCCTAAACTACCATGTCCAGCTTACGGTATTAATGACAAGACTATTTCTCTCATGTTTTTTTAGACCACAGAAAATTGTGTTTTTGTAAAGAAAGACTGAAGGGTATATAAGTGATTTCACATAAAAGAAGAGCATTTCTTTAGAATCTATTAGACTTATTTCCTCCCTTTTTTAGTAAGAAAATAATATTTTTCGGAATTCTTCATTATCTTTCTAACAAATATCATTTCTAGTTATCAAATTCCTTTGATATTTTAATTTTTTAAGAATCTAACGAATCATTACACCACTAAATAGTAAAAGAAGAGCCATGAAAGCAACAAGTGTGACGAATCACGAAATTACTTTCAAGATACAGCTGTAAACAACAAATAATCGTTGTCGACCCTCCCTCCCCTTTTGTCACATGCCCCTTTCCTAACTCAACCCCAGTTACACTTTATTATCATCCATTCATCTTATGTTTTTTTAAAGCAACAAAACAAAGAACCCAAAGCATGCATATTTATTTTCCATCATTTTTATTTATAATATTAATAAAAATAACTATATATCTTATAATACAAAACACGACAATCTTAATAAATGTATGATTATAGAATAAATTACTACATGTCTATGATTATAGTATGTTTAGTAATCTATCTAAATTATAAATATAGCTTTTAGTTATGAAAAAAATAAGAAAAAAGTGACATCTATTTATGGTGGATTATTTTTTTCTTGTTACTCATTTTTTCCAATGTATTTTACTTCTTATTGTATCACTCAAATTTCAGTAACACTTTCATCTTGTTTAGATTGACGTATCCTTAGATTACTTATTTTATCATTTATCTACTATTTATTTTATAGATTTTCTAATTAAAGTTTAGTAACTTTTATTTATTTATGTGTCATGTTATTTTTAAATATTGTTATTATTATGTATTTATTTTTTTAACATTTTTCATGAGATAATAAAAGTTAAAAAAAATTTAGTAAAAATATATGGTAATAAATATTGTACAATTTGTACTTTTAAAACAAAATAAAAAACAACTAAAATAATCACATAAATAAATTAATTTGTATTTTGTTGCAATTTACTCTCTAAGAAATAATCTTTATACTTTATTCAAACGAAATAATTATATTTAATTTCCATATAAGATATTTAAATATAAACAAATTATAACATGAATAAATTATAATCCCACCATTTATAAATTAAAACTAAAAAATAATTTATATTAAGCACACACTTTATATTGTCATTTATATAAATGATTGAAATTTGAAAACAGTTTTAAGTTTTGGTTGTAGAGAAAGATCAGTTGAAAAATAATTTTTAAGAATTTAATATTTACACATTAACCATGTAACATTTTTTACATGTTAATATATTATTATTTATATATTATAAATTTATAAATAAAAGTAACACATGTGAGTTGTGGATAATGAATATGTAAACTTTTTTACCCAAACAATAAATATCAAAGTCCACTTTTTTAAATAATTCGCAATTAAAACTTTACTATAGCCCTTCCAAGAGATACTTTTTTCATAAAAAATAATCGTGCACGTAAGCTAGGAAAATCTAATTGAAACATTTTAAGCAAAGTAGATACAAAATATTGAATATTAGTTTTTCGTATTATTAAGGATATCTTCTCACATTTTTTTAATAAATAATTAATCTCTTTTAATAATTATAATTACCCTCAACAAGTATCGCTCATAATAATCGAACTCTCAACCTTGAGAATTCAAATTGACTTTACACTAGGCTAACACTTTGTTAGTTGAACACTAGTTTAATTAAAAAGTACATTTTAAGTACATTAAAAATAATTATTAATAAAACAAATAACTCATATAAAAATATTTTACACGCTCCTCACATACACTTATTTTTGTCTTTTAATAAACGACTAACATTGTTTGGGTTTGTAGATATATTTCTCCTCCAACAAGATGTTAGTCTAATGATATAATACTATGTTAGATCTCTAAAAAAATCAAAATATCAAACGTTTAATTCATATAAATAATATTTATTAAGAAGAACAATCACACAATTCAAGATAAATTAGTTTATTAGTCATAGAATAGAATGATGATACTTTGATAATAATATACGAAAACATATTTCTGGTTACTAAAGTTTCTACCCGTTGAATCAGTATTGTTGGTCCACTTAACCATGATTAAGCAAAATAGACCAACAGTCACCACTCATTAGCCTTTTCCATCTTTAACTCTAGCTCCACTTACACTGGCCCTCTCTCTGCTGTCTCTGCTCTTTCTCCCTAACCCAACCCAAAGTGAATACATCTTTGGTTTTCATGTGTTTCCACATAAAATCTATTTTAAAATATCTTTTTGGTAAAATTTTAATTATAAATTATTTTAAATGCAACATGTAACGATTTAAATATAAATATATAGATAAAAATGACTATAAAATCATTTTGGTCTTATATGATACTTGAGGACTTGGTGGTGTTTTATATTATTGAACAAAATTTTGTTGATAATTTATTAAATCTCTGAATCATTATATGCACTCTAAGAATTAAATCAATGGAATTAGTAGATATAATGAGTAGTAAGATAATAATATGGTGGGAAAGAAGAGAATTAAATAGTTCGAGTTTTAAGTTGTGGTACACCAATAAGAAAAAATTGAAAAATATGGTGAGTATAATTGTAGATAAATGAGGAAAGAATAATATTATGGATGTAAAAATAACAAAAGATAGGATCACAACCATAAAATTTATAGCAATGAAAGACATGCTTAATATGATTAGTACTTATGCACACTAGATATGGCTATATGAACATCACAAGATAAAGTTTTAGAAGAATTTGGAATGTATAATCAATGAAATACCTTCAGGAAAAAGTTTTCTAGTAGGGGTTTTCAAGAGACATATAAAGAGGAACAATAGAGGATATGAATGTTTTCATGAGAATTATAACATAAGGGAAGCAAACACATAGGTGTGCCTCTTTTATTTTTCTCATTAGTTTTTTATTTTACAATAATCGACATGCATTTTAAGAAGTAGCATCTTATAATATAAAAAAGTAGGGTGATATGTTCTCAAATCAATTTCTTTCTTATAAGGAAATCATATAAAAAGTTTTGTTGAGACCATAATATCATAGCTGAAGAAAGCTTGATGATCGAACATAAAGTTTTGGTTATAGATGTAAGCGTTCAGAGTAGAATAGAGTAGAGTCAAAACGCCAAGATAAAGTCCAAAAAACAACTGGTGGAAGTTGAAGGGCAAGGAATGAAGGAGTTTCCAACAAAGTGTTTTGGAAAAAAGGTTTTGGGAGGCACAATAAATTGGTACAAATATGTGAGATGAAATGCACAAATGAATTAGGAAGATAGAAAAGGAGACACATGGCGAATTAAAAAGCTTTGTGGTAGGACCATGAAAAGTATAATGTTCATAAACCATATGCTTTGATGAAAACTACACATTAAGGATTTAATTAACATTATGTTAAGGTTGTTCACTTGTCTACTTAGTGTGAAATGTCATTAATATATATACAAATTAATAATCAAATATGATAATGAAGATCACTTCTATACAATATCAAAAAGTGACTTGTTGTCCTAAGAATGAACTGACTAAGAAGAGCATGTCACAAAGGACTTATGGAAGGATAAATCTTATACATTAACAAAACATCAATCTCTAAATTTTTCCTAATAATTTCATGTGATTTTTCTTAGCATCCTTCTACATAGTTTTTCAATCGTGTTTGTATGATTAATACAATATACTTAAATCCACTAACTAGTGGTATGATATGATATGAAATTTAACATTTGCATAGAGTTTGTGTGTCGTTTGCTAAACTCATTATTGATAAACTATTTCTTACTTTGACATATATGAAAGTTATATACTTATAAAGCTTATATGCACATTTCTAGTTTCACATTTAAAATCTCTCTCAAGTGTCATACTATGATATATCATCCATAAAAAGCATTCGTTATAACAATGATTATTGGATAAGCCCAATAAGCACACTTAAGATCAATATAAATAGGTAAGGGCTTATTGTTGGTCATTAGTGTAGTTTTATAGAAATAGGGAAATCTTCTGAGATGTCATCTTGTATTTTCACATTGATCTTGACTCTATCATGCATGTCATTGATTGCTCAACGTAGATAATCTAAACTCATTTCTTCTCTTGATCTTTCCACAATATCTTTCTAGGTATCTTCTCATATGTTTTCTCCAAATCAATGATAATCATATGTAAGTAAATCCCTTTGGCCCATTCTCCACTAAAGGTCGTGACAGGTATATAACTTGCAAGGTCGACCTCTCCAACATAAAACCAATTTTATTTTTCATAATATGTCTCTTGTCTCAACTTCCGCTTATGATAAAGTATTATGGTATCGTTCGATCCATATGGTTTATTATGAACACTCATTTTTGTTTGCCCCAAAAAAAGCCCGAGATTTTTTAAATAAAAATAATAGAATTTAGAAAAATGGTTTTCTAAAAAATAATAAAACTAAACCAATTTATAAGATTCTTAAATCTAAGTGATTAGGGTAACCAAAATTCAAATTTAAAGTAGCTTAATTTCCACAAAATGATTTTTGCAGAAAATAAAAAAAAAGTATATATAATAAAAGTTAGGTTCCAAAAACCTACATCATTTTTATCAAAATAAAAGAGAAATTTAAATTGGGTTCTAAAAACTCATACATAAAAACAAGGAAATAATAATAAAATATATATTTGTCTACTTTCGAAATTCAAATATTAAATAAATAAAAAAAATTATTGAATTTTATATTAATTTTTTTATTTATCTAAGTAAACAAAAAATAAATAAAGACAAAAACACTATTATATAAAAAGTTTTCTCTTTGTATTTCAAAAGGAAATCAAATCAAAATCACATCAAATCTGTATTATTAAAAGCCGAAAAAATATACAATCTGGTTATCAATGTGAGGAATTATGTGACTTAATTTTAGGATTTGGTTAAATTAATTTTTTAGTATAAAGAGGGGGTTTGAATTACTGAAAAAGACATTGCCCAGAAAACGCACCATTAACGTCACTATGAGAAAGAGAATAAAGTTTCCTTGCCAAATAATCTAGTATAGCCGTCTGATTCACATACTTCATTCATCCCACGTTGACTTTGTAACTGGCCAATCAGGCGCGGAATCCTCACCTGGTTTCACTGTGACCAGCAACATTGAATCTCTGCACCCGTTGGAACACGAGATTCCCTGCAGACGCACCAACAACACGACTCCATGCACCCAACTTCCTGCGTATCATCCCTCGCCACGTGTCTCACATACCCCAGGCAAGTCACACGTAACCCAACCTCCACAGTGTAAAATTATTTTGTCTTAATTTGTTACAATTAGGTCTTTCTCATACTATAGTTATAATATTAAATATGTAAAAAAACAAATTTAGTATTATGAAATCACTCATTATCATATAAAAATCTAATAATGACATTATACACTAAATTAGAATTTTTTTTAAAGGATAATGGGTAAACATTAAAACAAAAGAATCTAACTATTTTAATAAATAAATAATAAGATGTTTGTTTTAGAAATTTTCTTATTTTTTTTATTTTCTATCATGACCGATAAATTAGTAAAATGTAATGACCTCCTAAAAAGATAATTTAATAAATGATTATATGGCAAAAGAAATCATTTTGGTGCATCATTGAATTAAATCCACCATTATAGTGATTATTTGATAATTCATAAAAAATATTTGTCATCTAAATAATTAAAATGATATTTTAGCAAAAATTAAACACTCTCAATAAAATAAAACATGACAACACTACACCTTCTTTTATTAAAAAATGAAATCATTTTACGAATTAATCAAAGATGGAGGAGGATCATGTAAACACTTTTTGTCATCAATTTATCTTCGAAAGGTCGTGCTATGTCACTTCTTTTTATTCGATTAAATCCTAAAATAAATAAAAAAGAAAAACTTTTTTAATCGGATTCATAATTAAGAAAGTTGATAAATTAATTCCTATTTTTCATAAATTAATGAAATAAGTATTTTTCACTTATAAAATGAGCAAGCCACGTAAAGGATGGAGGGACAGTTGCTCTGGGGGCTTCTTTCCCTCAACTCATCTTTCAGAAGGTCACACTATGCTGCTTATTTCCTTGATTAAAATATTCAATCAACAAACCTTTTTATGACAAAATATTACGTAGTCTTGATTTCCTATCTAAAATATGGATACGTATGACCGATTTTCATCTTGTCATGCACAATAAAAAATAAATAAAACTTTCCTTTCAAATAATTAATTAAATAACCAAATAAATTTAAAAATATAATAAAATCATATAATTTAATGAAGGGTACCGCTTAAGGCAGACAGATAGGGAGCTGATACATTCCCTATGCTGTAACCGACTTCCAAACTTAGATATCAAAAATCCAAAACCCAATATAATTGGGCTTAAAAGATTCTTCAAGTAACAACTCTAAAATGATTCTTTTGCAACTGATGTGTAGTTGTATCATAAAGTAAAAATGATTATTTTACAATTCAGGTGTAGTTGTATGATAAACCAAAAATGATTCTTTTATGACTAACGTGTAGTTGTGTCATAAAGAGAGAAAAATATAGAGAGAAAAATATAAGGTTGTAGTTGTTTTTTTTATTTATAAAAGATGGTTGGAGAACAAATTGTTCAAATTAATTGCTGAAGGTAAGCGTTAAGAGTAGGGTGGGGCCAAAAGACTGATGAAGTGTTAGAAATATGTGGAATGAAATGAAATGTCCAAATGAATTAAAAGGAAACACATGGTAAATCAAGAGGCTTTGTGGTAACCCATGAAAAATATCATGTACCTAAATCATATGTTTTGATGAAAATTGCACATTAAGAATTTAATTAACATTAAGTTAAGATTGCTCACTTATCTACTTAGGGTGCAATGTCATTGATATATGTACATATTAGTAATCAATATGAAAATCAAGATCACTTCTATACAATGTTAAACAAGCGATTTATTGCCCCGAGAACAAACCGACTTAGAAAAGTATGTCACAAAGGACTTATGAGAAGATAAATATTATATATTAATAAAATAATAAAATATTAATCTCTAAATCTTTCCTAATAATTTTGTTTATGGTTTTTCTTGGTCTCCCTCTTCATAGATTTCTCAAACGTATTTAGATGATTAATTCAATATACTTAAATCCACTAACTTGTGGTATAATATGGTATCAAATTCTAACATTTGCAATAGAGTTTGTGTGTTTTCTACTAAACTTACACTCAATAAACTCTTTCATATTTCGACTTATATGAAAATCATATGCTTATAAAGTTTGTCTACATAGTTCTAATTTCATATTTAACACATTTCTCAAGTCTCCAACTAGGATAATATCATTCGTAAAAAGCATTCATGGTGACATTGATTCTTTGATCGATAAGTACATTTAAGACCAATGTAAACATGTAAGAGTTTAATGTTGATCATTGTTGTATTTTTATAAACCCGACTCCGATCCGCCCATTTGTTATTCTTAGTAACTCCATTTGGCCCGTTTGGTATCTCTCTACTAATCGTTATAACAAGTATATTACTTATATGGGTGACCTCCCCGACATAAAACCAAATTGATTTTCCATAATATGTGTCTCTTGTCTCAACCTCATAGCATATTATTCAATCCATATAGTTCACACTAAAGTATAAGTCTTTACGTAATGTTCATTGGAAGAAAAGAAAATAAAAAAAGCAAATTTAGCATATTAGAAAAATGATTCTTTTGCAACTAATGTGTAGTTGCCCCATAAAGCAAAAATGATTCTTTTACAATTAAGGTATAGTTGTATCATAAACCATTTTTTTATAACTAACGTGTAGTTGTGTCATGAAGAAAAAAAATAGGAGAAAAGGTGTAAGGTTCTAGTTGTTTTCTTTTATAAAAGAGAACAAAGTGTTCAAGGTTAAGAATGGATGCTAACAAATATATCGTGTAAAAACCAGAAAAGAACTAATTGATTGATTAAAAAATCTAAAAGATTTTTTAACGATAAGAATCACATGCTTAAGGTAAATGGGTAATAAATGCATTTTAAAGTCCAAGAATTAGGGATATGATAATTTTGTTTTTTAAATTTACTTCTTAAAACCCAACACGACCTTTCAATGG
The DNA here is from genome assembly GCF_001865875.1 of Lupinus angustifolius. Taxonomy (NCBI): domain Eukaryota; kingdom Viridiplantae; phylum Streptophyta; class Magnoliopsida; order Fabales; family Fabaceae; genus Lupinus; species Lupinus angustifolius. The sequence goes on from NC_032021.1 coordinate 14,528,594, forward strand.
TCGGATGATTTTTTAAACTCAACTAAGACATCATGTTGCATCATCATGGCTTGTGCAATGTCCATTTCTAAATCACAATTTAGAGGTTGTGTTGGACCATCACAACTTTTAAAATGTTCATTTAAGAACTCAATAACTCGTATTAGATTATTATCACTATCAAATGACATTTCATTAAAAAAGTCAAGTCGAAAATTATGTTAGGTCATCACGAATGTGAATACTAATTTTGTCTATCGTATTTTACATACTAAAAAGAATACAAAAGATAAAAGGGCATCCCAATAATTTTAGAGGTTTTATAAAATCGAATAAAATATTCCTACCCGACATGTGATATTGTAAGTATTATTTGTGGCTTTCGTAAAATTAATAAAATACTTTAATCACAAATATATCAGTTTTTAATTCATTAGATGATTTGAAACTATTTTTATCCTCTTTGAATGTTAAATTTATAATTAGCAGTTATAAAACTTTTCGTTATTAGTATTTTTGTTTTAATTAACTCATCAATTTTTAAAATAATTTAAATAAGATGTTATAAAATACACTATTACAAATAGGAGAAAAATACATCAAAAATACAGGAAAAAATCGTCTCATTTCTATCCCATTTCAGTCTTTTCTCCATATGTCGCTCCAATTATTGGCGCAAACTAATGTGTCAACTTTGCACTAATCGTGCCTCATAATTTAGGGGTGAGCATGGGTCGGGTTGAGACGACTTAAGGCTTGTCCTTACCCGACCCTAAATATTAGCTGGATCATTTTTGAACCTGGACTCGGCCTTAGACCCGAAACTAACCCGACTCTAAATATCAATTGGGGTCAGTCCTTAAACCGGACCCGACCATAGACCCGATTAAATATGATACATATTCATTTTAGATAAAGTCTTCTCAATATTATAATATGTAATTAAAAATGATATATATATATATATATATATAATTAATTATGTATATATGATGAAAAACTAGAGAAATATTGATACTTTCGATCAAAAAAATGTCATTATTATGTACACATTTCAATAGAGACACATACAAACGTGTTGAGTGAGTGACCATGAGACGGGTTGGGTTGGTCATGCTTGGTCCCTACCCGGTCCTAAATATTGATCGGTCTAATTTTTGAACTCGAACCCAACCCTAGAATCAATGAGACTCAGTCATATTCAGACTCGATCATGATCGGGCCATACTATGTGAGAGGGTAGGGTCGGGTCCTGCTCACCCTTTCCTCATATTATGTATAGTTGTCGACACAGTCATCACCCCACAATACAACATCATCACCAATCATTGGCTATGAGTTTCAATGTGTCATCATTATTATCGACACAATCAGAGTCGTCACAAGTTCTCCTAATACAAATGCGACACATTTGGGTGTATTATGTTCTTGTCCAATCACTAGAATTTGGTGCCTACAACGTCAACATGGTTTTCTACGCCTTCGATCCTTGGGTTGGTAGACCGAGCACGTCGTACGATTTATGCGCCACCATCAACTTCCATTAGCTAGTCACTGCATGTGAAAAGATAAAGAATATAGGAAGAAGGGATCTTGAAAGAGAATATACTTCAAGTCTTTTTATTAATCATTCTTCAATGTCATACAATGAGATAGCTTATCTCTTTAAATAAAGGGGAAGCAAAACAGAATGAACTGATCAGTAACTACCTAAGATAGTTACTGATCTTAACAACCTAACAACTAATTAGGCATGTGATAAATTGACATATTTTGCATAGGACAAATATGCCAATTTACCCAACATAAGAATAACTAACTCTTAATCTCTAATATACCCCCTAAAACTGAGGGTAATTGACTAAGGATGTTGAGTCAACAACTCTGAGTTGCTTCCTTAGGGTTAGAAACCTACCAGTGGCCAAAGGCTTGGTGAGCACATCAGCTGTTTGAAATTCAGAAGGGATGTGTTTCACTTGAAGAGACTTTGCCTGAATTCTATCTCTTACAAAAAAAAGATCAAGTTCTATGTGTTTTGTTCTACTGTGAAGAACAGGATTGTGAGACATGCTCACTTTACTTAGGTTATCACATAGAATGAGAGGAACTTGATGAGGGATCTTGAGTTCAGAAAATAAGGATTTAACCCAAATCATCTCTTGAGCAGAAAGAACAAGGCTCTTGTATTCAGCTCCAGTGCTGGATCTAGAGATTGTTTGATGTTTCTTGGACCACCAAGTGACTAAGTTAGGCTCAACAAACAAACAAGCCCCTGATATGGACTTCATGTCATCAAGATCAGTGGCCCAATTTGCATCACAAAGAGCTGTTAGGGTGATAGGAAGACATGAATTAGAAATAGCAGGTTTGAGATGCAAGCCAAGATGAAGAGTTCCTTGTAGATATCTTAGGATCCTTTTGACAGCAACCCAATGTTGTTCCAGAGGATTGCTCATGAATTTACACACCCTGTTGACACTATAAGCTAAGTCAGGTCTGGTGATTGTGGCATATTGAAGAGCTCCAACTATTGACTTGTACATAGTAGGATTATCAAAGGCTTTGGACTCAGTTTTGGTAAGCATGCAAGTGGTTGCCATAGGAGTGATGCTAGGTTTGGCAGAATCCTAGTGGCTTTTCTGAGTAGGTCTCTGATATATTTGGTTTGAGTGAGAGATAGAGTACCATCCTTTATGTGTTTGACCTCAATTCCCAGAAAATAGTCCAAACTTCCTAGTTTCTTGAGTGCAAAGGCATTGCTGAGTTTGTCTACAAGAGCGGAGATTTTTGAGTCTGATGACCCAGTGATGATTATTTCATCAACATAGACTAAAACAAACAGTTGGTAGGTGCTGGTGAGAGAGATGAATATGGAATTATCACACTTGCTATTCTGAAATCCCAACTGAAGTAGAGTGCTTTTGAATTTCTCAAACCATTGTGTAGGAGCTTGTTTGAGACCATATAAAGCCTTGTGTAATTTGCAAACAGTGGTCTTGTCACCATTATGAAAACCAGTAGGCTGAGTCATATACACCTCTTCATGAAGAGCACCATTTAGGAAGGCATTATTGATGTCAAGCTGTTGAATGGACCAGCCATAAGTGACAGCTAGGGTGAGTAGAATTCTGATAGTGATGGGTTTAACTATAGGGGAAAAAGTCTCATTGTAGTCAATACCAGGAACCTAATGGAAGCCTTTGGCAACAAGCCTAGCTTTATACTTGTGGACTGAACCATCAGGATTTTCTTTAATCCTAAATACCTATTTGCATCCAATGGCCCTCTTATGTGGAGGTAAGGCACATAGGGACCAAGTTCCCAACTTTTGTAGGGCATCATATTCTTCTTGCATTGCTCTTTTCCATACTGAACTGAGAAGGGCCTCTTTGGGAGTAGATGGTTCAGTGTGAGCAAGAAATAAGCTTGGAAGACTAGGTAGGATAAACTTATTTATGCCATCCTTGGATCTGGTTGTCATAGGATGAGAAGGGAGAGGTGCAAGAATTGGAGTGAATGAGGATGAACTAGATTCAGTAGTTGAAGGTAATTCAGGGGAAGGTGGGATAACAGGGTTATGGCTAGAGTGTGCAGAGTCAGTAGTAGGGTTCAGGTTGGGAGAGAAGGAAGGATCAGTTTGATTATATGAGATTTCAAATTCTGTAGGGTTTGTTGGAGCAAGGTTAATGTGAGAGGTATGGATGTGGTTAGGTGTATTGGTTAAAGAGGAGGATGGATGATCAGGGATGATGGTAGGACCAAGTTTGGAACTGTTTTTAAAGGGAAAAGCAGATTCATTGAATTTAACATCTTTAGAGATGTATATTCTGCCATCCTTGGATAGGCACTTGTACCCTTTATGAATAGATGAATATCCTAAGAAGGTGCATTCAATGGACTTGTAGTCAAGCTTGTGAGAGTTGTATGGTCTGAGCATAGGGAAATAAGCACATCCAAAAACTCTTAGAGTTGTATAGTCTGGAGCAGATCCAAATAGGTTGAAGTGAGGTGATTTATTGTTGAGGGTGGTAGAAGGGAGTCTATTGATAAGAAACACAGTTGTAGTAAAAGCATATTCCCAAAATGTTTGAGGTAGGCCAGCATGGGTTAGTAAAGTCAGTCATGTTTCAACTATATGTTTGTGTTTTCTCTCCACTGTGCCTTGTTGGTGATGAGTATGGGGACATGACAATCTGTGTATGATGCATAGGTTGGAGAGGTAGGCAGTGAATGGTCTGAATTCCCCCCCGATCAGCTTGAACAACTTTGATGGTTTTTTTAAATTGAGTGAGGATCAGTTTGCTAAATTGTGTGAAGATGGTTAAAGTTTCAGATTTCTCTTTGAGTAGAAATATCCAAGTGTGTTTTGTTTTGGCATCTAATATAGATAGATAATATTTGAAACCACACTCAAAGACAACTGGTGAAGGACCCCGTAAGTCTAAATAAAGCAAGGCAAAGGCATTAGAGTAAGAAGTGATGGAGTTATGAGAGTTAATTCTAAGAGACTTGCCATAACAACATGCATTACAGAAATCAGAAAATCTTTTATTTGAATGAAGAATATTACAAACTGAAAGGACAATGTTTACAACATAGGTGTGTGCATGTCCTAATCGACAATGCCACAAAAATTGAGTAGAAAAATGACTAGAACTAACACTATTTAAAGTTGGAGACATGAGCTGCCCAGTTGGAGTGAGAATTGAGGCACATCAGGCTGACTTTTTGGGGAATAAACTTTGGAAATCATAAAGACCCTCAGAGGTAAGAGACCCTTTGAGAAGAATGGTATTAGAACCCTGTGATTTGACAAAACAATCATTAGGATGAAACTCAAAATAGCATATGTTATCTTTAGCAAATTAAGAGACACTAATTAGATTCTTAGTAATAGTAGGCACAAGAAGAAGATTATGTAAGGATAAAGACAAATGAGATTATAAAGGAGAGGGGAAAGTGGTGTTTCCACTGCAAGAAATAGGTTCTTTTGTGACATTACCCATGTAGATGTGTTCAAGACCAAATTGTTTTGCTGTTTGGTGAACCAGAGTGGGATCTAAGGTGATGTGGTTGGTGGCACCTAAATCTGGGAAACACAATGAGTGCTTGGTTTTTGATTCTCCAGTGCTGACATGCATGGCATAGGGTGGGTAGGTTGGTGTGTGAGGATGTTGAGACCCATGGAAGGTATAAGGAGGCACATGAGGTCTAGGGGTTAGGGATAGGAGATGGGTAGAAAGGATAGTATGGTGTAGGGGTAGTAGAAAAGTTTTGGCCAGTATATTGAGTGGCAGGTTTGTAGGAGTTGTGGTCAGGTCTTGGCCCCCTGGATAAGGGAATGTGTTTTTGTGTGTTGGTAAATTGAGATGTAGGGTAAGGGTAGGGATATGCAGGGTAAGGGTTAGGGATATTGTAGGGGGCAAAGTAGCACCAAGCTATGTCATGGTCATGTCTGTTGCAGTGAGTGCAGAAGAAGCTGCTTCCAAACCCGTTTGAGGATCTGCTCCCTCTATTTAATCTTGTATTTCTTCTATTGGAACGACCTCCCCCTTGATCCATTGTTGAAAGAATTAGGGATTGAGTCATACCTATGGTTATGATGAGATGTTGTTAGTGGAAAATTGGGATTGAAGTGTTGAGGATTTGATCTAGATTCAGTGGACTAATGTGATGTAGGTATAGTGGCAATGTTGGCAGACTGAGCATCAGAGACTGCTTTATGCTTGTTCGTGATGAGTCTTGACTCAAATGTTAAGAGGAATTGTTCCAGGTCATTGATGGAAGGTGGGTTAATTTGGCTTTCAATTGCAGTGATGACAGTTTGAAATTCCTCACCTAGTCCATCAAGGATGTAGTCTATGTGCTCAACAATTGATATTGGTGTTCCTATAGATGCTAGAGAATCAGTGATGGATTTGATTCTTGAGAAGTATTCTGAGATGTTGTTGTTGCCTTGAGATATGTTGCGCAATTGAGCCCTACGTTGTCTGCTTCTAGCTTTTGTGTGGGCATTGCAGAAGGAGTGAAGTTCATCCCATAATTGAGAGGATGATGTGCAACCAATAACTCTGGTGTGCAGAGATTCAGATATGGAGTTGAGAATCCAAGCAAACACAGTCTGGTCTTGCTCTTCCCAACTGAGATATGTGGGGTTAATTTTATGATGGGTGCAGTCAAAATCAGATAAGAATTTTGGTGGAATTTCACTAGGGTGAATGAATCTAATGGCCCTGTTTGACTTTAGGACAAAGACCATGAATTGGCTCCAAGTGAGATAGTTTTTCTCACTGAGTTGGTAGAGGGAATAGGAAGGGAAAGGGATGGAGAGACTGCTCGAATAGGATGAGCAGATGTATGGGAAGGTGGTGGAGATGAAGGATTTGTGGAAGTGGCCATAAGGGCGATTGAAAGATGTTTGGTAGCCTCCAATCGTTGCTCGCCATGTGCGAAACTTCTACATGTCAGATTTTATTCCCTTATTTTATTTATTTTTTATTTCCTTTATTTATTCTTATAGTTTTATGCATTTATTAATTCATAATTTAATTTTTAATTAAATAATGATAATTATAAATATTTTCTTTTATAATAAAATAAATAACAAATAATGAAAGAAATAATAATTAACTAAATGTATAAATAAAATAATAAGAATTAAATGTATTTTAAATATATTATTTTCAAGAGTTTAAGAGACATGTTGCAGCTTCTACTTTATCTTTTCTCACAACCTGTGTTGAGAGGTAATCATAGTTGTTAGTAGTGTGACCGTTATCTCTCCTAGGATAATACTAATGTTGTCTTTTTTCACTCAACATCTCTATTAAAAAAATTAGATTCATTATTTTAAAATTATTTCTTTTCAATAAAAAATTATCCCTCTTAGTTAATCATTCCAAAATATATTGTCAGATAAATATAAAATTATTCTTAATTGCAAAATCAGTTAAAAAAATAATTTAGGAATTAATGTGAAGGTCATGCCCCATGTCATAACTTTCATTCTACTCTGAGTTGAGAAGTGATCATGATGATTAGTATTGTCCATGGCATCTACGGAAGCATGAAGGCAATCTATGATTTGCTTCTTTTCTTTCCACTTATTAATTAAAATTAAGCCTCATTAGTCAATATTCTACCCATAGTTATGTGGTCTTGATTTTCCTATTGCATATAGTAATATGTAAGAGTAAGATGAGATTTTATTTGACATAATGATATAAAAAATTCTCTCACCTATTGCTTCAATAATTAAATGCTTAATCAAACAAGTTTATGGTATAAATTAGTCTATGCATCAGTGATACCATTTTAATGCGGACACTTAGAGTGTTAATATATTCATTGATCTGTATTCAATTATCAAGCTTAAAACTTTACTTTAATGATTAAACTTTCCAAATTGGGAATAAAAAATTGTAAGCATTTTATCCTAAACGACGATTTCAAATCAATTAAAAGATGGTGAAAATTTCCCCCCTCCTAAATCGTGTAACTGATATCCACTAAAAATTGGGTCACAACAACAACTTCTTAAAGACTTGATATCTAAGAAAAAACTCAGTGCAAAAGTAGTCTTTGACTATCACAACTTATGAAATACCCATTTTGTTTTTAAGAAATTCATTTCATAAATTGTGTTGCTTCATCATGACTTTTAGTTGGCCTAATTACTTTTATAGAAGTTATTAGGGGTGTAAAAGTTTGATTCAGTTTGATTTTTGGTGCATTTTAGTGACTGAACTAAACATAGATATATGGTTCAGTTCAACTCAATTAATTGTAAGTTACATGAACCACGCTGAACCGCTCTTGAATGGTTTGGTTCAATTCCACCTTTTTTCCTATTATTTTTTTATAACAAAATCTTGCATTATTTGAAAGTTCAAATGTATTATAAGAGACATTGTTTGTATAAAAGACAAAATAATACTATTATTATAAAAAAATATGAATCATATATAAGTTGGTAGAGGGAATAGGAAGGGAAAGGGATGGAGAGACTGCTCGAATAGGATGAGCAGATGTATGGGAAGGTGGTGGAGATGAAGGATTTGTGGAAGTGGCCATAAGGGCGATTGAAAGATGTTTGGTAGCCTCCAATCGTTGCTCGCCATGTGCGAAACTTCTACATGTCAGATTTTATTCCCTTATTTTATTTATTTTTTATTTCCTTTATTTATTCTTATAGTTTTATGCATTTATTAATTCATAATTTAATTTTTAATTAAATAATGATAATTATAAATATTTTCTTTTATAATAAAATAAATAACAAATAATGAAAGAAATAATAATTAACTAAATGTATAAATAAAATAATAAGAATTAAATGTATTTTAAATATATTATTTTCAAGAGTTTAAGAGACATGTTGCAGCTTCTACTTTATCTTTTCTCACAACCTGTGTTGAGAGGTAATCATAGTTGTTAGTAGTGTGACCGTTATCTCTCCTAGGATAATACTAATGTTGTCTTTTTTCACTCAACATCTCTATTAAAAAAATTAGATTCATTATTTTAAAATTATTTCTTTTCAATAAAAAATTATCCCTCTTAGTTAATCATTCCAAAATATATTGTCAGATAAATATAAAATTATTCTTAATTGCAAAATCAGTTAAAAAAATAATTTAGGAATTAATGTGAAGGTCATGCCCCATGTCATAACTTTCATTCTACTCTGAGTTGAGAAGTGATCATGATGATTAGTATTGTCCATGGCATCTACGGAAGCATGAAGGCAATCTATGATTTGCTTCTTTTCTTTCCACTTATTAATTAAAATTAAGCCTCATTAGTCAATATTCTACCCATAGTTATGTGGTCTTGATTTTCCTATTGCATATAGTAATATGTAAGAGTAAGATGAGATTTTATTTGACATAATGATATAAAAAATTCTCTCACCTATTGCTTCAATAATTAAATGCTTAATCAAACAAGTTTATGGTATAAATTAGTCTATGCATCAGTGATACCATTTTAATGCGGACACTTAGAGTGTTAATATATTCATTGATCTGTATTCAATTATCAAGCTTAAAACTTTACTTTAATGATTAAACTTTCCAAATTGGGAATAAAAAATTGTAAGCATTTTATCCTAAACGACGATTTCAAATCAATTAAAAGATGGTGAAAATTTCCCCCCTCCTAAATCGTGTAACTGATATCCACTAAAAATTGGGTCACAACAACAACTTCTTAAAGACTTGATATCTAAGAAAAAACTCAGTGCAAAAGTAGTCTTTGACTATCACAACTTATGAAATACCCATTTTGTTTTTAAGAAATTCATTTCATAAATTGTGTTGCTTCATCATGACTTTTAGTTGGCCTAATTACTTTTATAGAAGTTATTAGGGGTGTAAAAGTTTGATTCAGTTTGATTTTTGGTGCATTTTAGTGACTGAACTAAACATAGATATATGGTTCAGTTCAACTCAATTAATTGTAAGTTACATGAACCACGCTGAACCGCTCTTGAATGGTTTGGTTCAATTCCACCTTTTTTCCTATTATTTTTTTATAACAAAATCTTGCATTATTTGAAAGTTCAAATGTATTATAAGAGACATTGTTTGTATAAAAGACAAAATAATACTATTATTATAAAAAAATATGAATCATATATAAATGAGTAAAAAAATTGAAACTCATAATTGTTTGTTAGTAACATATATAACAATGATGTAATTTATGGAAGAAAAAAACGAATGTTACATATATAATAATACAATTTACAATTGGTAACATATATGTCTATTAGTAACATATATAACAATAGAATTCACGATTAATAACATCATAACAATTTAGTAACATGCATATCAATTAGTAAAATATATAATGGTTACATATATAACTTTATAATTCACAATTAGTAACACATTATAATACATGTATAACAAGTTATGGTATATGTTAGATTTAAACTCAATACTACAAATGTTTGAAGATATGTTCCAAATCATCAGGACACTTGGAAACAATTTGTAAGTAATAATATATATAATAGTAACATAATAATAATTTAGTAACATATATAATACTACAATTCACACATAATTTATCATTTAAGTTATAAAATTGGCTGAAGAATTTAAGTAACAATACAACATCATTCCCTAGTATCTATTTCTTTAATACGCAGTTCGGTTCTAACGGTTCCTAAAATTTTAAAACCATGAACGGAGTCGAACATAAATGGTTCCTTAAAAAAATAACTGAACTGAATCACGATTTCAAACCGAACTACATTTTATAATTTGGTTCGGTTACACTAGTTTCACAATTTAAACTGGAATAGTTTACTACCCTAAAAGTTGTGTTGGTGCATCAAAAACTCTAATACCCAAAACATATTTATGTACTAAAAATCATTTTTTTTGTTTCCCACATGTATCCTCGCATTGGAGGTAATAATGTTGAAGTCGGTAACATTCACATATATGTAGGGTTAACTCTCCATGCAGATATTTTTTCATCTACAAGACGAGACCTTACTTAAGAGGAATTAAACATGTACCACTTGAACCAACTTCCGTTGGTTACTAAAAAATCATTTTAAAAGAATTATTTTCACCCATAAAAAAATGGAAATGAATAATGCATTTAAATTAAAACTATTTAAGTAAAATGCAATTCAGATATTATAAACAAAAAGTACTAAAATCTAGGCATTGAATTTGTCTAGTTGCTCCCCTCCCTTAACCATGGTTAAGTAAACTCATCAACTCACACACGTCATCACTCCCCACCCTCTTCCATCTTCTTTTAACTCCACTCCCCCATTACAACACTTCTTCACTCTTCTCTCTCCTTACTCTCACTCTCTCTCTCAAAATGCCTCTCTCCGTTCACCACCTCCTCCTCCTCCTCTCCGTCGTTGTCGCCACCGTCTCCGCCCACAACATCACCGACATTCTCTCCTCCAACCCTGACTACAGCCAGTACAACAGCTACCTCACCCAAACCAAACTCGCCGACGATATCAACAGCCACCAAACAATCACCGTCCTAGTCCTCACAAACGCCGCATTCTCCACCGTCGCCGCCCACCACCCACTTTCCGTCATCAAAAAACTCCTCTCCCTCCACGTCTTACTCGACTACTTCGACCCAACTAAACTCCACCAGATCTCCGACGGCACCACCCTCTCCACCACCCTCTTCCAAACCACCGGAACCGCCGAGGGAAACGTCGGCTCCGTTAACATCACCGATCTTAAAGGCGGTAAAGTTGCGTTCGGATCCGCCGCAACAAACTCAAAACTCGATTCTACTTACACCAAATCCGTTAAACAAATCCCTTATAACATTTCTGTTCTTGAAATCAGTGCTCCTATTATAGCACCAGGGATTCTAACGGCACCTCCTCCTTCTTCTGATCTAAACTTAACGGCGTTACTCGAGAACCATGGTTGTAAGACATTTTCATCACTCATTGTTACTACCGGCGTTATTAAAACGTTTCAGTCTACGGTGGATAAAGGTTTAACGATTTTTGCACCTTCTGATGAAGCATTCAAATCGAAAGACGTACCTGATTTGAAGAAACTCACGAGTGCTGAAGTAGTTTCTCTATTACAGTATCATGCAATCGCTAATTATCTTCCCGTTGGATCTTTGAAAACTTCTCACGATTCGATTTCCACGTTAGCAACAAACGGGGCCGGAAAATTCGATTTGACAGTTTCCGTTGCCGGAGATTCGATCACGCTTCACACAGGAGTTGATTCGTCGAGGATTGCTAACACTGTTTTGGACTCCACACCACTTACGATCTACACTATCGATAGTGTACTTCTTCCTACGGAGCTATTCGCGACGTCGCCGTCTCCGGCTCCGGCGCCGGAATCTGATGTTCCTTCTCCTGCTCCGGCTTCTGCACCTGCACCGGTAGCTGATGCACCTTCTCCTGATATAGCGTCACCTCCGGCACCGATAGGTAAGTCGCCGGAAGATTCTCCGGCGGAAGCGCCGTCGCATGCAGCGGATAGTACGGAGAAGGGTGCAGGTGTTCACGTGAAAGGAAGTGCGGTTATTACTGGTTCAGTGAGTTTGGTTGGTTTTGTAATTTCTTATATTTTAATGGCCTGATTTGTAATTTACTTTATATCATGTTTTCTTTTTATTATTCTGTGGTGTATTCGTTAGGGGTAATTTTTTTAATTTGTTGTTATAAGTTGATGTGGCATTGTGTTTTTTATTTTTATTTTTTAATTGTCATTTATCGTTAGAGACTTTAGAGTTTGGTTGTTATTATTGTATTTGACTGGTTTTTCTTTCTTTTTTATATTCCTCATTTGTAATTTCGTTATATTTGTGTTGTTTTGATTTTTCTTGGGTTTTTTTCTTATGTGATTGGTCAGTTATATACGTGTATGGTCAGTTACTTCAATGATATGAGAAGTTAAGTAAATGGAAAAAATTAGAAAATATGATCAAATCTTATTGGTTAAAATTAATTTTCACATGAGAAAATTCCACATTTTGTAATACTATACATCAAAATCCAAAAAAATATTGGTCTAATAGTGTAAGGTTTCATTGAATATCTAAAATTTAAAAAGACCAAAATAAAAAGATGTTGATTTCTAGTATGGATAGTTATTTGGAGGGGCGGATTCATTATTCAAAAGATGAACAGATATTAAAAAAAATATACATCAAAAAGTTGAACATTTTGTATTGTCGGCCACAGTAAGCATTACATATGTATAAAATAATAGTACTTAGATTTATAAATTTATTATAATATACGATGTAGACGATGGGAGATTTAATTAGTGGTCCATATCATATTTTTCAGTATGGTCATAATATTTTTAAGATTTTAATTAGCTCTTATGATTTAATTTATTATTTATCAATAGTAGTGAGATTTATGGCATTTGATTGGTGGAAGTGAGTGCAAGGCACGTGGTGGAGCCTGTGTGGGTCCCTACGTGTTTTATCTGGTAAGGCCCATTGTATTTTGTTGTATTTGGAATGGAAGTGAACCTAGATCTGGTTTTGTGCACTGTGCGGCGAATAGGTTGGAATTCGTATTACATAAAATAATGAGTTTAATGTGTATATAATATAATATAAATATTTTTTACATTGTCAGTAAATCATATATCATTTATATGTTAATCATCATTAATTCTTAAACAAAATACTATAAACTAATAATGGATGATTTGTTGGTAGTGTAGACTATACTTACATTTTAAACTCTATTTTTAAATGTTTTAAGAAATCTAGGTGACGTCGAAGTACTACAATTCATTAATCTATGCGCCAGTGGAAAGAACGCACGATTATGTCTTTATGATATTGGGAGGAATTGAATTTGACATGATGTTGTGGTCGTTGGATTTATTAAAAGAAATTGTGGTTGATTGAATGAATAAATTATTAAAGTGGTTTGATAAATAAAAACTGAAGGAAACTTGTTTCTATTAAAAGAAGAATTTTGTAATCTACTTTTCAAAAGATTGTATTATTTAGAAAGTGAGAATGTTTTTTAATAATTTGTTTTTCAATTTGATTTTTCAAAATTTTAAAATTATATTAGTTATCCATAACTAAAAAATCCTATTATTTTTGTTATTTTTCACCTTATCTATAAACTAGCATGTTGACAGATACTTTCATGTCTGTCAATCCGTTTTTCTATTGTTTGTAATGTGTAGTCTGCATATTTAAATGTCAAATACAGTATTTTATAATAAATATTATAATTTGTAGTTGAACTTATTTGATTGGTGTAATTGTTTTCAAATTGAAAATTCAAATAATTAAGTCAATCACAAATATTTTTGGAGGTGTGAAATAATTGAAATAAATTTATCACGTTTAGAACGTAGTATAAAAGGTCATCATGAAATGAGTTTCAACTACATTCTTAATTGTGTATTAATGATTGCACAAATTAATAGATATGATAAACCAAGTAAATAATTTTCTATAAGTTATGAATCACGAAATTGAGAAATAATTCTTTGTTTTAGACATAAGTTGTGAATATTGTAGCCACAATGTCCCATTAAAATGGACACTAAAATTGCTATAATTTTTTTGGGAAGATATAAAACGTAATTTGCTAATATAATGAATTTTGGTAAAGTAAATATAAAATATTTACATGATTTATAATTGAATGATAGAAAAGTAGTATGATAAGATGGAGAAAAGATACTTATTTCAACTATCATGTAATTAAATTATGTTTTTCTATTTTCTATTAGTATTAGTATATAAATTTATATAAAAAACTTCATGGGTAGATATTTAATGTTTATTAGTATAAGTATATATAAAGATGAAAGTAGAAGTTATAAAATAAAATTAGAAGTTATAAAGTATATATGTATGTAAAATTTATTTTTATATATAAAGAGGAAAGTAGAAGTTATAAAATATGAAATAGGAAAACCCAAGATAACTTCCATGAAGTTATTTTGGGTTTTCCCTTTATTAAGTAGTATAGAAGTATATATAAGTATATATAAAGATGAAAGTAGAAGTTATAAAATAAAATTAGAAGTTATAAAATATGAAATATGAAATCCAAAATAACTTCATTATTAAGTAGTATGGATAAGTATATAAAGATGAAAGTAGAGGTTATAAAATAAAATTAGAAGTTATAAAATATATATGTATGTAAATTTTATTTTTCTACAAATATTAAGTATATATAAAGATGAAAGTAGAAGTTATAAAATGTGAAATAGGAAAATCCAAAATAACTTTTATTAAGTAGTATAGATAAATAAAACATCGATTATAAATATTATATTAAAATAAAAGATTGAAAATTTTGATTTTAAATTATATGTATTTATTACTCCAATGAATAATTATTTAATAATTAATATTGTATATATCTTTTAGTCATTTTTTAAATTCAAGTAGTTATTAAAACTAGTTTTATTGAACTACATTAGTTTAATAAAATACCTACAAAACTAAAAGCTTCTAAATATCTTCACAATTAAGCTACAAATTTATAACTACCAATTAAAAGCTCACAACTGCAAGTTACTTTTATCGAACTAGGGGTGATAATTGGGTGAATATGAATTTGGATCATAATGGATGAATAGAAAGTCATCCACCAATTCATATAAATCCATAAAATCATATTTCTAAACGATCCAATTCATTCATTCTAATGGATTCTAATCCATTCATTCTATCCGTATATTCATTTTAATGGATTGGAGGGATGAATATCAAATTCATTTTTTAATTTGAACTAAAACATTTTTTGAAGGGAAAAATCATTTTAAAAATTTACATGTGAAAGCTCTGAAATCAATTTAAAAAATATTTTTTAAAAATCTCAGTATTTAAATGTACACGTGAAAACTCTGAAAGACAATAGTATAGGTGAGATCAAAGATACTGTATTATACAATCATACATTTTTTCTTATGCTCAATCATGACACAAAATGTTATACCAATCCGTATTAAATCTTTTTAAAAGAATGCTTTGATAAAAAGAATAATATTGCTGAAGAAATCTTTTTGTTAGGAAGAGCGTAGTTTATATCACTAGTATCAAAAGTAGTTCATGTTAGCCGATTCAATCGGTAAACAGGTAAATCAGTCTTAATACCGTTATGATACAACATTTATTCCGACCATGCAATTATATTGGTAAATATCAGTCACACAGAGCAATTTTCAATTGAACTGTACCGGTCATACTAGCTAGTTTTATTTAAAATTATTTTTAATAAAAATGATTTATTTTTACCAAAATATTTGTATGGATGATCACACACATAACTACTATGTAACACCGTGAATTTTCTGTGTATGTTTTATTAATTATTTATTTTAACAGCGATTAATTTTAGAAATTAATAGGTATTGAATTAGACTAAACCATGGTTGAGTGTTAGTCTTTTTTTGTGATTTCCTATTTTGTTATAAATTTTCGTAATTTTATGTGACGGAAAGTTTTTGAGCTGCTGTCGGACCCAAATTCGCCCGAATTGGGCCCAATAACATGTTTTTGAGTTCCATAACTCAGAATCGAATTCCGATTGCGTCATTTGCTTCGAAATATTATTTCGAGTCAAGATAGATATCAAGTTTGTCCAGAACGCATTTCTAATTATTTTTCACTCCGAATTCCGTGTTTCGAAGTTCTAACTCTAAACCGAAATTGGGAGATTTTTATTATCCGACTGGGTATTAGTTGACAATACTCGGGAATGGTTTAATCGAGAATGTGTCATAGAAAAGGTCACATCATTTTTATGTAAGAAGCTTGCTAGTTAAACAAGCAAAAATACATATTCTCTTACACAAAATCGCCTAAATCACTCAACAAAATCGCCTAAATCACTCAACAAAATCCCCTAAATCACTCAACAAATCCTCTCACTTCACCTATGCTAGTCTAAATCTACATACTTTGCATTAAATTTTATGATTTGATGAGGGTGAGATTCTCATATAAATAACTCACCACATTTTCTCATTTTTACAATAAATTTCCTATACAAACTAAGGTAGTCTTTTATTTTCTCTTCTTCATCTTCTTCTCATATTTCATAGAAATTTATGAGTTTTTATTATGTTGTTCATAAAGTAAATTTTATATTTGTTCTTGAAGTATTTTATGAAGGCATAACTAAAGGGGATGATAATAAATC
>NC_032021.1:14545341-14545712 GCF_001865875.1 Lupinus angustifolius
TATATCTTTGGACAAGGTTGGATGAGTTATTTGTTTGGAAATATTAGAAATTATTGTTAGTATTTGAATATGTTTAAAGGTGATGATTTTAACATCAAAGGAACATTTAATGTGTTTATGAAAAAGTTTGTATTTTATTCTTGAAAGTTTATGATGTTGATGAGTTGTTGAAAATGTTTCATTTTTAGAAAGTATTATGTTTTAAAAGTGGTTTAGCATATTTTACTCTTTGATTTCCAAGTTAAAATAATGATTTGGGATAAAAGTTGATCAATTAAAGTCTTGACTTCATCAACTTAAAGTGTTATGAAGTTTTGGATAATAAAGTAGTAGAAAGTCATACCTTAGGATTTATTTTCATGACTATGAAA
>NC_032021.1:14545812-14546577 GCF_001865875.1 Lupinus angustifolius
TAAGAGTCATTCTTTTTCATGACTATGAAAATAACACTTACTAACCCTTGAGGTTTTTTCCTAAAAATTTAGGAGGTGTTAAGATGTTCATGAAAATTTGTTTTAGTAGTATACTCAAAATAATGAGATTTACCTAAAAGTCTTATGAAGTCTTATAAACTTAAAGTGTTATGAAGTCTTAGATGATAAAATGATTTAAAAATGTTGAATCTTAGTTAAGTAAAATTACTTTAAAATGGTAATATTTACTTAAAATGTATTGGTTTTGTTTAAATTGACTTACTTTAAAAATGATAAGTCTAGCTTAATGATCTTATTTTAAAAGGTTAGTTTTAGTAAAAATGTTTTAGTTAAAAAAATAAGATTTATAAACTATCGGAAAAATGTAATGAAGTGAGAATAAAGGTTTTGTCTAAGGAAAGACTTGGTATTTAAGGGAGTCTTTACGACCCACCTCTCTTTCTTGGGAACTAGCCTGGTGTATATCCACGTATTACGATATAATTCTGGGCATAAGTTTTATTGAAAATCTTACTTGAAAAAGTGTTATTTGATTGTAAGACTTTCAATGACAAATGATGATTCAAGGATATTCAACCTTGAATCGGATGGACGAAAGCAATTAAATTCATTTTAAATCGCAAGCTTTATTTTCGCGTAAAAATTTATTTCGTAAGTATAATTATTATCGTCACGTAACTAATTAATGTTATTTTGGCGTAATGAAGAGTTCGAGAGGAGATCAGATCAACTAAGCTCACCTGC
>NC_032021.1:14546677-14584465 GCF_001865875.1 Lupinus angustifolius
TGTATTAAGAAAACTCGTACTTAATCAAATATTTGTGTGCATGAATTTTGTACGGATACTTTCTTAAGTTATATGTTTAGGATAGCTAAAAATATCAAGTATTGTGGTAGTTGTCCATTAAGGAACACCATTAGAGAAACTAAAATGCATTGGGATCGAAAACAGTGGAGAGTTTCAATCCGGTAGCCCAAACTTCCTCATAAGTTTGGAGTTGCCTTGGGTATTAAGAAAACTTGTACTTAATCGATTGTCTGTTTGTTTAGATTAAGTACAACAATATTTCTTATACTGATTTATGTTATGTTTATATATGCAAATACCATGTCTACTATTGAATTATAATGTTTGAATGATTATTATGGGAATGATATGTATGTGATAATTAATAAATTCAAGGTTTAAAAACATGTGATATAAATCGGAAGTATTTTCCTTGAGAAAAGTAATTAAAATGATAATTAGGCTCTTCTCGCTTGAGCAAGACAGCTCTCGCTGGAGCGAGAAGTGTTTAGAGAAAACAAATGTTTTAGCTCGGGGCGAGACAACTCTCGCTTGAGCTAAAATAGGTACCAAGAGAACTGATTTTTTTCTCGCTTAAGCCACAAATGCCTCAAAAATGGATGTGCCCTCGCTTGAGCAAGAGGGCTCCATACAGACATGACTTCTTTTTAAGTCGTCTGAACGATGTCCCCTCGCCCGAGCGAGAACCATGCAGGAAATTGAGTCTGTTTTGATGAATTGGTCGCTTGGGCGAAAGACAAACAATATTTTTTACTGATTGCGATTGTTTGATTGCTTAGGCAATAGCCCTAGCTTGGGTGTGAAGTGTATTTACCCTTGGGAAAGACCGTGAATTAGATGATTGAACCCGGTTCCCGAAATCGACAAACTTATATAAGTACCTTTGTTCTTCTGCCTATTTAGGGCAAAGTTTCCGACTGTGATGTCGCGATTAGGGCAATGCCCAAAAAGGATTACATGATACCATGCAGCATGGTCGTATGACCGTAAGAGGCTTGGCCATGTGGTCGTCCAGGATATTCAGCGATGGTTTGTAGTGGTAAGGATGTTATTCCTCTTTTACGTGATGACGTAAGATCGGGTCACACATGAAGCATTCCTTTGGGAGATGTCTTAGGTTGGGCCGATCATATAAAATAAAGATTAAAAGATTTAAACGGCTAACCTCGGTTAGTGTGCATACTCATTATGGATAATGAAGTAGTGGAGAGGAAATTTACGGGAGACGAACGAGCCTCGAGATGTTGAGAGAGACAATGATGGCGGTGGTTCGTCAACAAAGTCTTGAGGGTGAGTCTAGGTGCGCAAACTAGACGATCTCTGACAACCCCTCTTTACAATTAGGATCAATGAGAGGAATGCCCAGAAAGTGTTTGATACGACACCGTCCTGAAATGGACAGTTCCGTTGGAACAGATCGATCATATATCCTTGTGAGGAATAATTTTGGTGCGTTCAAATCGGCTTGTTATGGGACGTGTACTCTTGGTTATTTCGGAATAGTATATTGGGAGGATATTGGTTAAAGGATGGATGAAACAAGCATAACATTCATACATTGAGATTGTGGACTTTGATCCTCATAATATGAGATTATAACATTATTCATCATTGTGCATTTTTATATGTGATGTATATATTGAGTTTATTATGCGTGTCTGTCTGTATGTGATATTTCATGTAATTCCATGCCGTCAATGAGTAATATTCATTAGATGTTTTACTCTCTTTTCTTTTTGTTTTTCTTCTATTCGCGTTTTGTTCAGATAGATCATTCTATCAGGATTCTGAGTTACCGTTTTTCGGTGTCTAGGAGGGGCATGGAGGATTGAGGGAAACGGTTAGACCTACATAGGCCCTTGTGCTTTTTGATTAGTGTACTTGTATAAGGTATTTATTTTTTCAAGTAGTTTTATTTGGGCGACGATTAGGATTCTGCCTTGTACTTCGTACCAACATTTCATGATATTCTAATGAAGTATGATTCAAAGTTATATTGAGTTATATTTTTATTACCTTTAGGTAATGGTGTTTTTGATTTTCCGCATTGTATTTTACTTAAAGCGATGTTCCAAAAATGAAACGAATATAAGGAAATAAATTTTATATGATATCATTATTAAAAAAAAATGCCCATTTTTTAGCAAGATTTTTTGGAGTAATTTTCGGGGCGTTACATACTACATTTTTTATACATCTAAAACATGGTCTACAATATAAATTTTAACAAGTGGTATAAATAAAAATAATTATTGGATTCTTTATTGATTTTTCAACATTAATATTAGTATAAAATATATGAATATATAACTTCAATGCTATGCGGTTTAATAGTGAATCACTGGTTGAACCACCATACCATTATACGAGTACTTTGACTAATACGATATTAATAATATTTGTTAATATTTTACACGATGGGTTTGCATAGCAATATTGGCTCTGCATATTGTTTTATGGGAAAAAATGGATATACACATGTATTCCCATTGAATATAATGGATGGATTTGAATCGATCCATTATCAACATTATCCATTGGATTATATATCATTTTTTTATGTTTGTATTTTATTATACTATTAGCATTCGGGAAGAAAAACAAGTAACTTGGATTAGTGTTAGAGGGATGGGAAACCGTTGCCTATTTTAAAGTATTAGACAACGGTTTTAAAAAAGTGTTGCCAAACGTAAAAAATTTGTGGCCTAAACAAAAGGCAACGCTTTAGACTACCACAGTTAAAAAACCATTGTCTTTGACAAAGATGACGGTTTTTCTACTTTTGGCAATGTTTTTTACCGTTGTCATAGATCAAAAATGTTGTAGTGGTAAAGCCTTGAGTTGGTGTTAGAGGGATTAAACATAATTCTATTTGAGTGAACCAATATAAATCACATGTGTTTAGTCTTTTATCCCTTATGTCTTTACCTATTTAGTTTATTCCAAATTATAAGCCTTTAAACTTGAGGATATTAGCATTTTCAAATTGTTTAATTTACTATTTCTTATATCAGTTGTGAAAGACCAACGAACGTTGGTTCAAGTGGTACATGCTTGATTCCTTTTAAGTAAGGTCTTTGGTTCGAGTCTTATGGATGAAAAAATGTCTGTTGGGAGAGTTAGCCCCACGTATTTGTGGATGTTCCCGGCTCGGACAGGATTGCCTCAAGTGCGAGGATACGCGTGGGAAACCAAAAATATCAGTTGTGAAAGAAATAATTTATTTTATTTAATCTTCATTATAATGTTTGTTAAATATTGTATTTTATAACAAATGTAAAATTGTAAATGTTGCGCCCCGATTTTCGGCTACGCGACCTCGCCACTACATTTTTTTACTGTCAAAAATGTAGAAATATCTTTTTTAGCCCAATTACCTTGGGCTTTTTTTTTTATTTTTGATATCCAGGTTCGGAAGTCGGTTACAGGATAGGGAAGGTATTAGTACCCCACCCGCCCGCCTTAAGCGATACCCTATACTAAACTACATGGATTACTATATTTTTTTATTTGTTGTTATTACTATTAAATTAAGGAACACCTCTTTATTATTTAAATTAATTAGTTAATGATTAATTACTTAAATGAAAAAAAATTATTTTTTTAGTTGTGCCTGACAAGATTGACTTTGGTCATACGTATCCCTATTAAGGGAATCAAGGCTTACGTAGTTCTTTAAGTAGAAAAAGGTTTGTTGGTTGGATTGATTTTAGAAAATATAAGTGTTAGATCTCGACTAACAATCCTACTAATACAAGTGAAGTATAGCCCATACGTCTGATACCGCATTTTGTATTAAGGGTTAGTTAAGATCTTAACATGTTTCTGAATAAAAGGTTTTTGATACGTTGGTGAATTAGTCATGGTGATCATTAAGTTGATGAAGTGCAGCCCATATGTCCGACACCATATCATATCATAAAATTAGAGTGATTGTCGTCTTAGAATTAATAATGATTTTATCATAAAAAATGTAGTAATTATTTTAAGGACATTGATAAAAAATTCAAAATGGTATATCATACTAATAGAAATGTGATTTATTCCAAACTTTTTAAAAACTTACACATTATATTTTATGTTTGGCTTCATCCAATATACCATATATTAAAATTTGGACATTCATTAACATGAAAAGAATAAAAAACAAATACTAAGTAACATAACATCGAAATTACAGGTTCTATTTTTAATACCTATACTATTTGCATCATAATGTAATTAATTAAGTGTTACACCAAGCAATACATTTTTTCATATAATAGAATTGGATGATTTTATTTATCATTCATATTCTTTGAATATCAAAATTAAAGTTTAGTTTTAAAAATGGTGAAATAA
This sequence comes from Lupinus angustifolius, assembly GCF_001865875.1. NCBI lineage: Eukaryota > Viridiplantae > Streptophyta > Magnoliopsida > Fabales > Fabaceae > Lupinus > Lupinus angustifolius. The sequence goes on from NC_032021.1 coordinate 14,551,040, forward strand.
AACAGCAATGGAATCTCATCACAATGACAAGCCCAGTTAATTTTTATAATCACAGATTATGTTCATGAAGTTCTAATTGTATACGCATAATTAAATTATTTAAGATAATTATAATTTTCAATTTCCATGATATAATAATTTAGCATATATAATATGATGATATCAGTGCAAATAAGGGACAACAAAAAATGCAAACCTGATAAGCAAATGAATAAAATCCAGCAAAACAAAGAAACCCACGTGGCAGGAAGAGGTTGGAGGGAATTCTTTTATTTCCCAGCACCTGGACACGTGTCAGCGCCTGGTTGGGGGAGAGAGAGGGTGCACTGGTTGCACCGTGCACACACCCGCGCTGGATCCAGACGTCTGGATACGTCCAGACACGTGGCGTGAGAAGACTTGATGGGAGGGTGGGCTCACGGCTTGAACAATGAGCACGCGTGCATGGAATCCGTGCTCTCCTAGGAAGGATCTGGTGCGGCGTGGTATAGTGAGAACGGGACGTGTTTCGTCCCGTGATTGGTGGACCTGGAGCGTGAAGGGGACCAGTCCACGTGGCACCCTGCGAGGCGCTGGATGAACGAAGGTGTAGGAAAACGCGGTGTGCGTGCCTACACTGGATCCCGTTTTCTTCTGGAGCGTGATCCTATGCGGTAAGGTGCATCAGCAGGGTGCACCATTTCACGCGCTGATTGGCTGGACTCCCCTGGTCAACACGGATGCAAAAAAGTATGGCCATCGTAAGGCTCTGGATGAGGGTGCACGGAAGCAAGAATGGACGCGCGCACACAAGAATATTTCTCTAACCAATCTCCTTCCTTCTCTCTCTGGACGTGTTTGGCAAGGGATTTGGGGTATTTTGGCAGTGTGCTTTTTCTGAAAAAATAGCTTTTTTCTTTCTATCATTGCCCTAAACCCCTATTTATAATAAAACACCATAAAATTAAAATCCCTAAACACTTGCCTATTTTTTAATTCTCAATCAAATCTGATACAGATATTTAGGAATCACAATAAGCCTAATTTGGATTCACCATTAACTCTGAAATTTGAAAATCTGAAATTCAAATCTTGAATTCAAATTTTTAATAACTTAGAGATTTTTTTTTTGATTTTATGTTTTATCAGAAAATCCATAAATCCGAAAATAATAATAAAATAATTTTTTATTTATTATTATTAGTTATTATGATTTTGAATTCCGAAAATAATAAAATAAAAAGCATTTTTTATTATTATTAGTTATTATGATATTCAATTGTGATTTTGGGCATGATATGCTAAAAATTCCAAAAATTAGTTTTCTTTTAAAAAAACATTTTTCTCATACTTTTTTATATTCGTTTTTGTTTTGGAAGATGACATGTGGGCCTATGGTGGTCCAAAAAATTGTTTTTAGTGCTTAGATTTTATTCGTATTTCCTTGAAATGGAAAACTTATTATTTTTGAAATGACTTGGGATTTTTCTTGGGCCGGACAAAAAATGGATGTTCACAGTAAATAAGTTATTAATAAACAAATATTTGTATTTGTTTGTGAAAAGTTCAGAGTTACCAATCCAATCTGAGAATCTTTACTTTGAGTGACAATGTATGGTTAAGTGTAGTGGGAAGCATCAAAAAAGGTATATTGATAAGTTTTGATTTTCTTTCTTTTAATCGGACTAATGAAATCATGGAAATTTCATCAGAATCATAAATCCCATAAGAATATGAGGGGTTAAAATTTGTTAATGATTTTAATGAAAGTAAATTTTTGTGAGAAATTAGCATAATATATTACTCTATTATTATATATCTTCTATTTTTTGTGTCCTATGGATAAAATGTGGTAAGAGTTACTTAGAGTTAGCTTATTCACACTCCTAACTAACTAGTAGCTAGTCACACTTATTGGTCGATGTGAATATGTAGTTGAGAATCCAAATAGCTTCACCTTAACATATACTTAGGGATGTAAGCATATACAAGTTGATTCGCGAACCTCACTAATCTAAACCAAACAGGACCATATTTGATGGTTTTGATTGCTTCAATGACTTGGATTAGCTTTTTCTTAATCTAACTGAGCATGATTCAAATCTCAATTTTAATTTTTAAAAACTGATATATCGTAAGTCGCACCATGAGCTCGAACTGATTATTCATATATATCATTTTTAAATCCCCTCACGTGGGTTAATCACTCACTCGACTATATTATTTTCAAACCCTCATGACCTCACAAATTCACATTCTTTTACTAACTCAGAGTGGGAACTGCGAAGAGAAATTATAATACTGGTCATCATTGTCTCAAGTGCAAGGTCAACATCACCATTGCCTCCTCACTCTCAGTACTATTCTTTACTATTGACTCTAACCATCGTTACTTTCCTCTATTCAAATCATGACTTTACTGATCATGAAGATAGGTTGCGATTATAGTTGGAAACGAGCTGATTCGAACCAGAGCTCAACTCAGTTCAGTTTAATAAGGATTTGATCAGCTCAAAATGAGCTATATTTCCAACTCGATTGAAGTTCTCAAACCATTAGATTTGACAAGTCGAATTCATTTGGCTCATCAAGAGCTCACAAACTATTTAGTTCAACTCATTAGCTTGTTTGGTTCAGTTCATCGACTCCAATGATGACTATTGATTTAATATATATAAATTTAAAGATTTAATACATGTATACACACATATATAGTCGAACCATATTATGAATCTAACGAGTTGATTTGCGCTCGACTAAAGTTCTCCTCGTTGTTGAACGAGCTTAATTTTAAGCACAAGTTCAACTCGTTTGGCTCATGAACCACATTTATCAAACTAAATAACGGTTAAGTTTCAAACAAATGTCGGATTGGTTGAGTTCATTCCCAATCCCCATTTCGACTTTAGTTCCTCTGCTCCAATCATTTTTCATCGCCATCAACTTCACCCCCATGCCATCACCGTTGTCTCCAAAGTGAAATCCTATTTGATGCCTTCCTAACTCACAACTGCCATGCACGACCTCAAGCTCTCTAGTACTCCATTTGAATTCCAGATGCGAGTTCCTCTCTCACTCTCAAACCTTTGCAACCACCATTGTTCACATGATCTATTTCTCCCTCATCTTGCAAATGTGAGTGAATTTGGGACTTGGAGAGAAAGCTAGGGTTTCAAATTTGTGAAACTCCGATTTGAATTTGGGGATAGAAGGAAAACTTGACTTTCAAATTGAGAAAATTTTCTCACTTATGCATAATATTTTTTATGCATCTTCTACGCTTTTTTAACAAGTACAAAATCGACTCATCCATATACAATGTGAGTTATATCAATACTATTTTTAGTTCACATCGTTATGAGAGTGATGATCCATTTACTCCAAGAGTAAGTTTTTTAAACTTACTTCCCATCCTAGTCATTAATTCTATGGAGATCTAATAATTTAGATCTATTCACTAATTGAAATCATTAGATTTCCTAGAATTGATGGTTAGAATAAAAAATAAGTTTCTCATTCTAACCCAATAAATTTTGATCAACTCAATTCTCTAACCCACTCCAAAGCCAACCCGATCCAACTCATTACATCCCCAATATACACTAATTTTTTAATATTAACACAGTATCTATTCACTATATATATATGTAAGAAATTAATTTTTTTTTTTAGTGTGTGATTACCCTTAACAAATATAACTCTTAATAATTGAATATTTGTCTTTTTAATTTGTTTAGAATATCTAATAGAACTTTGGGATACACTAATTAATGAAGAGTGAAAAAGAATCTTTTTATAATACTTTTACTCTCATTCTTTCTACTATGAGTTTCAAATTTCATAACCCAGTGTGAGAGGATCAACCCTTATCGACAACCATGGCTTCTAATCTACCCTCACCCGCAACAAAGTCTTCAACAACGCCATCTCAGGAAAAACGACACCGTTCCATATTCGAAGTTCCACATAACTTCTTCGATTCTTCTCTTCTTCTTCATTCTCCTCACTCTCTTCTCTCCGATCATCATTTCCATGATTCCCATAACGTAACCCTCCAAACCGTTGAACCATCCGAAAACGACGTCGTTTCAGGGCGTAGGTGGACCTGTAATACCTGCAAAGCTCAATTCGATTCGCTTCAAGACCAGCGTTCGCATTTCAAATCTGATATTCATCGATTCAATGTAATTATTCAATCAATTCTTCTCTATTTACCATTTAATTTTTTATCTATTCATTATTTTATGCTTTTTCTGCCTTTTTTTCATTGGAATTTTACATCCAGATTCCAGAGTGGTCTACTTTAGGTATAAATTTGAATTAGAATACCCATTTGTTTTAAAGAGCAAAAAGTCTAACCTTTTTTTATTTTTTTCATTGGGTTCCTGGCCAATCATCAATCATGTTTACTGTTTTTTTTTTATTTTTTTATTATTATTATTATTATTATTATTATTATTTTACTTCAAAATTTATATACTGAGTGTCCCATCAAAAGTTGCTTTTAGTTAAAATTAGATTACCCAATTGCTTTTTCCTTAAAGTGCCAAAATTCATTTTTTGTGATAAGGTCCCTGAACTTGCATTTTTTGGTGATATTGGAAGCATGATTGGTATTTGCAAGTTCAAAATATTAATACATTGTCCATTTGGGTTTGTGGATATGAATTTAATGCTAGTGGTTGTTGTTAAGCTTTTACGTTGGCTTGTATTGATTATAGGTGAAGCTGACAATTGCTGGAAAGAAAATTGTGAAGGAGGAAGATTTTGAGGTGTTGACGTCTGAATTAGTCAAAGACTATGATGTATCAAGTATATCTGGGTCCGATAGTGATGATGATAGTGAAAATGAGTCTCAGAATCAAAATCGAGTGCGTTACAAATCAGGTGAAAGCCTCAAACAAAAGTTATTTGTATGTCTGCAGACAGGGCAGAGAGTTTCTGTGTGGAAGTGTTTGATTATGAATATGAATGAGAGTGTGCTGTATGATAATGAAAAAGAAGAGAGCAAAATAGTTGAGAGGTTGAAATCACTGACTGTTGAGCCCAGGGATAATACCCGTTTGAGAATTGTTCTGCTTGCATCTGGTGGGCACTTCGCTGCTTGTGTATTTGATGGCGATGCGGTTGTGGCTCACAAGACATTTCACAGGTTAGAATATGCTTCTTGCTACTAAACAATAAAGAAATTTGTGGGGAGAGAATATAAATATATACACAGGGAGGATATACTATTTCAACTACCCCCAAAGATAAATATTAAAATATCTCTGAATCATTTATGTTTATTAATCTTTGTTCTGTTCATTCTGTTGGAAGTCTAGTGCTGGAAGCAATTTTGTATGCCAGATTCTTTTGGTTTATTTATCCTAGATGAGTCAAGCATGAGCAGTAACTATCAAAACTAAATGCTTCTTCCCTGACATGGAATGGTGCAAGCCAATCTTGTAAAGCTTGTTTAACATGTACTTGTAATACTCAATAGCTATCTTTCTGGGGAGACTTGAATTCAATCTTACTTTGTTACTAACCACTCATCTGTGCCTTTATGCGTTGTCTTGAGTCATTCATTTATCAAATTAAAAATGAGTTTTATATAGATTTAATGCCCAACTATGGATTTATATCGGTGGCCTTTTAGACTTTCTTCTAGAAGAATTAAACTACTTCATAATGTATCAAACTATTAACTATCACCCATTCTATATTTCTTTTCTGAGAATAAGTATAATCCTTTCCTTCCTGAAAAACTTTATCGTATAACTACAAGACCTGTGATGTCATATGAAATTGAATGTTGGGTAGTAAAACTTCAACAAGAGAATGAGCTTAATCTAGTAGAGATGAGAATGTTGCATTGAATGAGTAGACAATAGACACACTAGTCAAGATAGGATTGAGAATCAATGCATGAGTGAGAAAGTTGAGATAACACTGGCTGTAGAAAAAATGGTAGAATCTGGCCTTAGGTGGTTTGAATACGTGGGGAGAAGACATTTAGAAACACAAACAAGGAGAGTAAACCTGAATTGGAGGGTAGCCCAATAGTTAGAGGTGGAGGGAGACTGAGGAAAACTATATGCAAAATCAAGGATTTAGATTAAAATGGTTAGTCTATAGACATTATTTATGGTAAGATGTTATGATGTCGTTTGATCCATGTATCTCACCCCTAATAGGAAAATGCAAGTTGCTGGTTGTGTTTGTTGTTTTTCTTATTCATTTTTTTTATTATGACTTATATTTTCTGAAAATTTGTAAATGGAATTTTAAATTTCGGTTAGGTTCTTAAACTCTTTCATTATTATGCAGATATGTTGTCAGGGCCAAGGCAGGAAAAAAACAGTCATCAAAAGATGCTTCTGGCAGGGCTGCACATTCCGCTGGTGCTTCGCTTCGTCGTCATAATGAACTTGCATTGAAGAAGGTTTTTTTTATTTAATCAAAGTGATATTGCTTTTCTTGCCTATTTCTTATTCCATGTCAGAAAACTGTTGTTTTGCACTTTGGTGTTCTTAAATCAACTGATACAGCAAGCCTATTTATATTATATCATGGAATTGAGGTGGTTGTATACTTGGATGTAACATAAGTGACCAATGGTACTGTGTTTTCTATGATTTTATTATTTGAAGTGTATATGGTGAAGTATTTTTTTAAACTACTGAATTTCATTCTTCTTAATCTAATGGGTAAGGGCAATGAAAATTTCTATCGTGATTTTCCGTATATTGAAAAAGGTATATAATATGTTTGACAACTGAATTAATTCTTCCCATAAAGAGCAGATCAGCAGACTGCCTACTCTAATTATTCATAATTAAAATTACATCTATAAGGCTTGGTTTGTCTAGATTTTACTAATAATATGAATACAATTAACCAAATTGTGGTTATTACACATGTAATACTTGGTCCTATGGTTATAAATTCTGACAATTTGACTGTTTTAATGATTCTTCTGCCAATTTCACTTGGATTTACTTTCTCGTAAATACACTTGGATGTGTAAAAAAAATGCTTACTTGCCCTTGTTTTTTGTCTTGTGTTGCATGAGCATTTGGGCTCAAGGTAATTATTTCTGTACTAATTAATGACATAACCAATTTTTTTAGGAAGTTCAAGAACTGTTTGCTGCTTGGCGACATTATTTTGATGCTTCCAATTGCATTTTTATACACGCACCTTCAAGCAGTCGTCTACTACTTTATGATGGAGAAAGATCATACTTTACCAATCAGCAGTCTGCCATTAGAAATATTCCTTTGACTGTTCGGCGGCCTACTTTCAGGGAAGCGAAGCGTGTATATAGTCAGTTGACCCAAGTATCCTATGAAGCAGACGAGAAGGAAACCTTACAAAGCAACCAAGAGGACATAGTATCAATTCCCAATACTATAAGAAATAGCAGCCCACCTTTGAGAAAAGGGAACATGGATGAGTTGGATCACAAAGATAAAGCTGAAACCTTTTCAATTAAACAAAATGATAAACTCCCCATTTCGATTGACGGAGAGAGTGAGAATGAGCTATGTGATAAATCAACTCCTTTACATCAAGCAGCTCATAGTGATGATTCTGAAAAGGTTATGGAACTCCTGGAACAGGGCTTGGATCCTTGCATCAAAGATGAAAGGGGCCGTACTCCATACATGTTGGCACATGAGAAGGAAGTCAGAAATGCTTTTAGAAGGTTTATGGCATCAAACCCCGACAAATGGGATTGGCATGCTGCAAAAGTGCCTAGTGCATTGACCAAAGAAATGGAAGAATCACAAGCTGCAAAGCAGGTGATTCTGATACTTGTAGCGATAAGTTTTAAATTCTGATCTAAACCGAAAATGATTACATTTTAATATCCACATCATTCTCTTTACTTTGGTCACTAGCTGATTTTATGACGTGTAGTAAAAGAGAGTCTCCTTCGTATCAGGTAAAACTGATTTTTGAGTAAGTTTCCTGCTGGTTCCCATTAGGCATGATGCATTTCAGTTTCTGATGCTGCTAGTTGTCTTGATATGTATATCATGATGCTTACAACATGAGATGGAAAAAGGATATTACTTATCTCGTAAATACACTTGGATGTGTAAAAAAAATGCTTACTTGCCCTTGTTTTTTGTCTTGTGTTGCATGAGCATTTGGGCTCAAGGTAATTATTTCTGTACTAATTAATGACATAACCAATTTTTTTAGGAAGTTCAAGAACTGTTTGCTGCTTGGCGACATTATTTTGATGCTTCCAATTGCATTTTTATACACGCACCTTCAAGCAGTCGTCTACTACTTTATGATGGAGAAAGATCATACTTTACCAATCAGCAGTCTGCCATTAGAAATATTCCTTTGACTGTTCGGCGGCCTACTTTCAGGGAAGCGAAGCGTGTATATAGTCAGTTGACCCAAGTATCCTATGAAGCAGACGAGAAGGAAACCTTACAAAGCAACCAAGAGGACATAGTATCAATTCCCAATACTATAAGAAATAGCAGCCCACCTTTGAGAAAAGGGAACATGGATGAGTTGGATCACAAAGATAAAGCTGAAACCTTTTCAATTAAACAAAATGATAAACTCCCCATTTCGATTGACGGAGAGAGTGAGAATGAGCTATGTGATAAATCAACTCCTTTACATCAAGCAGCTCATAGTGATGATTCTGAAAAGGTTATGGAACTCCTGGAACAGGGCTTGGATCCTTGCATCAAAGATGAAAGGGGCCGTACTCCATACATGTTGGCACATGAGAAGGAAGTCAGAAATGCTTTTAGAAGGTTTATGGCATCAAACCCCGACAAATGGGATTGGCATGCTGCAAAAGTGCCTAGTGCATTGACCAAAGAAATGGAAGAATCACAAGCTGCAAAGCAGGTGATTCTGATACTTGTAGCGATAAGTTTTAAATTCTGATCTAAACCGAAAATGATTACATTTTAATATCCACATCATTCTCTTTACTTTGGTCACTAGCTGATTTTATGACGTGTAGTAAAAGAGAGTCTCCTTCGTATCAGGTAAAACTGATTTTTGAGTAAGTTTCCTGCTGGTTCCCATTAGGCATGATGCATTTCAGTTTCTGATGCTGCTAGTTGTCTTGATATGTATATCATGATGCTTACAACATGAGATGGAAAAAGGATATTACTTATCTTTCTTTTCTGTCTTTTTTGTGGGCAAGGGGGGGGGGTATGAACTTTTTTATTTATTTATTCTATTTATAAAAAAGGGTGGCCTAATGCATGAGGCTCCTACCTAGTGGGGTCTGGGGAAGGTAGATTTATGCAGCCTTTACTCTCTTAAGCGGAGAGACTGTTTATAGAATTTGAACCCACAACCTCCAGATAACAAGACAAACAACCTTATTGTTGTGATGGGGCTCACCCTCTATTTATTTTTATATTGAGGGAAAATATTAAGTAATTATCATATCTATATAAATCTCTTCAACAATTAAGTTTATTAGAGCACATAATAAAGTTGGGAATTTGATGACTGTCCTATTACAGATTCGCCACCATAATGACATGTTTGATGGTTGAACAGATTAGACTCTTTGACTAATTTATAGCAAGGCATATCCAAGCATTAACTAAATTTGTTCTTCCATTATATTGAGATTTTTTATTGGATTGTTCTGGTTGTGGTAGTGTTGTTTTCATATTATATGCTTCTAATATATACAGTGTCATATGTCTCTTCATCTAAAGTTTTGTTGAACAAATCTTAACGGCCTCTGTGGCATGACTGATGGTTAAATCTCACAACTTTTAACTGTATCATGGCCTTTTATTGTCTAGGTGTCTAGTTTATTGAAATATTTTAGCTATAGAGTAGGTATTTTTCATTCACTGTTTCTAGTATGCAATGTTCTTTACTTCTTGATCTGAAGTTTTTTCATGGTCAAACCTAACAAAGTTCATCACACTAATGATTTCATCCTTTTGTCCTTGTACAGGCGGAAAAAGATGCTAAGAGAAAAGCCAGAGCAAAGGAATTAAAGAAATTGCGTAAAGCAAAAGAAAAGAAGGCTCAGGTATACATCTTAACTGCTTTCAGTCTCCATGTTATATAATGACCCCACATCTTTTTAGGACTTACTTCTTATCTCAGTTTATAAAATGGAATTCAATTTGCAGTATCATGTTTTTTACATACACAGTCTTTAGTCACCGTCTCACCGACTAGGGTTCACAGTTTTCCTTAAAGACTTTGGAGTTAGCTTGGGATGTTGAAGTAGTTGACTAGAGTGAAATTGATATCCACTCTTTCACAAATAGAATTCCTCTTTTTTCCTTTCCACCCTGGCTACACTTTTAGCTCTTTAGCTTGTGATTGAGTCTCGAGCAACTGCGAATCAACAAATTAGGTTTAATAAATCATGTGAATTATTAATTTATGACTATAATGGACTCCAGTACTTAATTGGTTTGTGATTTCTGTTAGGCTCTCATTTGACACATGTAATGGGAAATGTAAAGAATTAGAGCATATAATTATAATTCCATTGTTTGGATGTATGATCTAGAGTTTGATAATAAACTTCTTAAATTTTGCATTAAAAATTTATTTAATTAATGCCCATTCAAAAATACATTTATTTCTTCAATGATCAAATTATTGGGGTAGTGATGAAGTTTGAGTGAATTCCAGCTTAAGGATAGAAACCTGAATCACTAGCTATGAATGGGCTAGAGAATCTGCACTCACTACAGCTTCTCTGAACACACAGGCTCATGCTCCCCGTAACAATTAAAAAGCGAAAGAACATAGGATACAAGCGTGCAAATATAGACTAAAAAAAGCGGTGGCCCAAGTTCTGACATAATTATCTCAGGATGTTTTAACTGGTGGGTATGCAATGAGCCCATGACAGAAAACCACTACTATTCTCCTAGGCCCCAATTATCAATTCCAAGACCAAAAATCCTTATATCCCCATAATACTGACAAAAAGTTGTGGCCTTGAGATGTCTTAGCTGAAACAAGGGAATACTCGTGTAGATTCGAATCCCTCGTAATACTGACTAAAAATCGAAAATTCGTCAAACCCGTTACAGGTCTTGGGTTTGAGTAAGGGGAAATACTGCAAAGTCTGCAGAATACTTGACCAGTCCTGGTAATCATGATCACACGATAGGATTTTGTAAATGGAAACAACGTAAATTCTCAAACATCAATGAAGCCAAATTCTTTGTTTCACATGAAATTTGGATTAACCCAGTCCTGATTTTCTTTATCGAAGGATAAAGTTGGCAACTTCGTGAGAAAGCATGTTGTTCCAATCATGGGGAAGGTTGTGGTAGGAGCTGCGGTTGTTTGCGCCACCACTGCTACGGCACTAGTGGTGTGCCACCGAGTGAGATGCTCTAGCAAGGGTGCTGCGCGATGAAATTGCAGTGTTTACTGAAAGTCATCCCAACCCCAAAGCAGAAAGAACAAATGAGCAAGCACAGAGGAAGCATGACATAAAGTGGGGAGTGTTGGAACAAAGGAACAAAGGAGCAAGGAAGAAGTGAAACATAGAAATGCATACCACGATGAGGAAGGTTGAAGGAGGAAATGGAGCAGTCACGTGTTTGACTTTGTTTTCGGTGGAGCACGATTTTAATTGAGGTTAGGAATTACAATTCATAGGGCAGGGGTTAAGAATTTGGAATGGTTAAAATGACTAATATTTAAATTCATGGATTTGGTCTCTGGAATTATGATTCAAATTCTAAAAGGACTTTCAAGCATGAAAACTAAAAGCCTCAATTCCACGCCCAGTCAACATGCGCCAAATAGACACTTATTGTTCTATACTATTGCTTGTGGTTTCAGTTTGAGCTCATTACCTCAGCCAGCTATATTTTGTGGAGAATTTTCATATATAAGCTTCGATTTGTGCAATATTACTGTGTTATCAATCATACATGTCTCTACTTGTTTACTCATTAATCTTCATCATTCCCCATTGAAAATCATTATTTTGACAAAACCTTGAATGCTGTGTTCAGGTTGAAGCTGCCTTGCCGAAGAATGCTTCAAAACCTGTAGAAAAGCAAGTAACTCCTTCAACATCTACTACGGGACAATCTCGACCGAAGAGTGGTTTGAAATTATCAAAAGAGGTTAGCCAACGATTTTTTGCTGCCTGAAAATATGAGAAGGCCCATGTCTTTTGCAATTTTAATGATGTGTTGAAATCATGCTAAAGATGTATGAAATTGTATTCAAGTGGTTTCTTTATGATGTTAAAGTGGTTTCTTTATTAGATTAAAGATTGTTTGTTTAGACAGTTTTGTTTTAATTTTATCAATCATCTTTTTATCTTAACAGGAGGAACTACAAAGAGTGCTTGCCGAAGAAAGAGAAAAGAGAGCTGCTGCGGCGGAGAGAAGAATAGCTGCTCTCAAAATTCAATCTAGTAGTGCAACCACTGCACCAAGCATTTCAGAACCTAGAAGTGGAATTGCCAATGACATTCATTGTTCCTGTTGTAATTCATCACTTGCTGGTAAAGTTCCCTTCCACCGGTATAACTATAAATACTGCAGCACATCATGCATGCATGTACACAAGGAGATCCTAGAAGATGAATGAAACTATGTTTAGATTTTTACCTTATACTTTTTTCCCTTCAAGCTAAGATAATTCCGAATATCCATTATTGTTCTTAATTCCGAATATCCATTATTGTTCTTGATTTGGTTGTAAAAGTAACCCAATTTGGAATGAAAAAGGGGAGGGATAAACAGACATGAACTGGTTTGAACTTTACAACAACCAAACCTTAGTCATACTAGTTAGGGTCGGCTATATGAATTGAATGATACCATAATATTCTATCGTAAATTATGCCCATTGACAAAACATTGATTTCTAAATTTTCTTTAATCATTTCATTTATGTTTAAACTTTGAAGTAACAAGACCATACCAAAGGATCCAAATGCAAATGATATTTTCCTGCTTCATTTGTTTTTTTTTCCTCTTCCTTGAGTGGTTTTTGCTTGAAGTCTTCTCCTTCCCAATCTAGCTATACATGTACAAAATCTTAGTTAATTCACAATTTTTATATTTATAACTTATTATATTTTAAACAATTCCTTACTCGTTCCAATTTTGCAAGTTGATACATTTCTTAATCATTGTGCAAAACCCTTACAATATATGATATGGACTTTCTATAAATAAGGAAATTGAACTCCATTTAATTAGTGAGCAAGTCAAGAAGACTAATTTGAAGGAGCTACATTCTACCAAAATTTGTATTTTTCTATGAATAAGTATAATAGATACATACTGTCAGTGTAAAGATTTATACGCAATTGTTATATCATTCATTTGGATTATTTTTTTGAAGATCATTCATTTGAATTATTTTTTTAAAGAGTCAATGAATTAAATATGAATAGTGGATGATGCAGTAATAACATATAAAACTTATACATGCATATATTATTTTCTCATTTTCCATTTAAAAGACATGAATCAACCTTAATTCCAAAGGAAACCGAATTTCTTGTCACTTATATTAATTGACATCTGTGCATAACAAACAAAATGATACAAGATTATAACTTGTTATTAAATTTTTCGAACCAAATTGTTTAGTGCTCTGATTAAGAATGTCTAATAATTTCAAAATTGTTACAATGTGGATGCTTCATTTTAAGTTAACAAAGCTGCAAGTATATATTATAACATAATGCACTACATTCTCTATCTATCTGGTGCAAATTCATAGAGCTATAATTGTACATGTTCAAACTATTTCATGATAATGATGATGAGAATGTGTACCAATTTTGAAGGCAATGAAATGCTGTGGATTATTGAGTGGCAGAGAGAAAGATCATAGATTTATAATTTGAATGGAAGGGAAGTTGTGATGTTGAGGTGGACCACATTGTTGATAGTGAGAGGTGAAGAAAAGCAAACAATCAAAACATAAATAGTGCAGGTGAAAGTAGGATAAAGATCACTTCTCTCATAATTTCTCTGTCTTCATGTTTTAAATCAATCAAATTTCACGAAATAATATTAAAATATTAATTTTTTATTTTTATAACTTTTCTTTTTAAATAAATGAAGCTTTTTCATTGACTTGAGACACAAAATGAGACATGTAATCCCCATCATGTGAAACTATTGCTAATCTCCAACTCATTTTGAGTCAGATTATTGTTATACATCCCTATCTATCTTAATTATAATATTGGCTTATTTTACTATACATATGCAATTATAGAATACAAAAAGGAGTTTGATATTTACATAAAGGGAAAGAGAAAATTATCTATACCTTAATAATATAAGAGTTTTATATATTATCATTTTATCATCTATTATTCATTTTTAGTAATTATTGAATTTAAAAAAAAAAAAAAGTAATACAATTGAATGGTAAATAATCTACTAATTCTGTATAAGTCTTTTTTAGTGACTAGGTATTATACTCATTAGTAAATGATGCAGGGATACCAAAACAGAGATAGGAATATGGTATTTATTATTTTTCGAATGTATTTTTTATACAGAAATGTGTATATAAACGAGATAAAAATAAGTGAGACAGAAAATGCTTAGTTCAAATCTGGGAGCTATAGAAATAGTCAAATGAGTATTTGTGGTAGTAAAAACTACTAAATCATAAGGTAATACGTTCAAAAAATAATCCTAACATTCTCACATGAACAACAAAGATAAGGGAACATGTCATACCCTATGCATACAATAAAATAAAACGACTTACATTGATAAGGAACATAACTTAAACCAGTGTTATAAAAACCGGTTCGTGTTGGCCAGTTCAACCGGTAAACCAGTGAATTGGTCTCTATACCAGTACGGTACAATAATTATACCGGTCATACAATCATATCGGTTAAAACCGGCCAAAATTGGTCATATCGGCCGGTTTTCAATTAAACTGTACCCTTCATACCGGCCAGTTTGTATTTAAAATTAATTTTTTAATGAAATTGAAAAAATATTTATTTTTTATTGATTTTTTAACATTAATAATAATATCTTATATTTTTATATCTAATTTCGCCGGTATGCAGTTTAATTAGTGAACCACCGGTTGAATTGTTATACCACTATACCAATACCCTAACCGGTTTGATGACCGGTATGGTAGTACCCAACAAGTAACACTTATGGTAAAGACTGCTTCTAATCTTAGGCCTAACAACATTCACCAAAGTTGAAGCAAATGATTTCATCCACTGAACAATTTTGTACATACTGAAACCACATGCATTTGTTGCATCTTGGTGGAAGCAATTAAATTAACTCCTTTTTTTTTTGGTAGTATTAAAAATATTCTCTCACTTTTTTTTGATAAAAAAACTAAACTCTTTTGAGGTGTGTGACTGCCCTGACAACAAATATCGCTTTCAGGAAACGAATCATTGAGGGTGTGCATTATCCAACTTATTTTCCTTTGAAAAATATATGTTATCATAGAATATCTTGCAATTGAATTAAAATAGAAAGAAAAAAATGTATGCAATATCAATGTATAAGCTTTATACATTGTTATTGTATCATTCATTATTCATATTTAATCATCAGTGACTTGAAAATAATAATTCAAGTTAATGGTGAATCATGTAGTAACTATGTATAATTTTTTATACTGACAGTAAATATATATTACACTCATTAAAATATATATTAGATGAGAATAAAAAACTGGACTTTTCATAATTTTCTAACAAAATGATAAATCCAAATTTGATTTGATTTTAGATTCAATACCATTTTTTCATTAATTGAAACAATTGAGTTAAACAACATACTTTCTCTCATCATTTTGAAAACTAATTCCCATGTTGTAAAAAATTATAGCTTTTACAACATCATGATGAAATCGAATTCCTTGAGTACATTGCTAGATAACAAAACAATCATCTTCCTAAGAACTATTCTACCATTCCTTTCCTTGATGATACACACTCCCACCCATAACCTATTTTTACGGGTATCTATTACGAATATTTTAGCGGTACCCACAGGGCGGGTATTTTTGATATTCCTACGCTTGATAAACAATTTCATCACCATGAAATCATAACTAGCCAATGCTCATTGTCACCTAATAGAGCCAACAATTTCCATTGATAATGCTAACAATCTAACACATAAATTGAAGGATTGGTCTAACAATTCACTAGGCAAAAATATGAGATTTCTACATCAGAAGAGTAATTACTAATTAGCTCTATTTTATAATAAACAAATTGTTTTTTCTTTGAGTTTCTCTATACATTTATTTTTTATGCTCAGCTAGAATATTCTCTTAATTTAGATAAAAGATGTAAGATGTGCATCTATAGTTATACTCCAAAACATAGGCAATAAAATGATGTTGAAAATAGGGAGTGATTTTGATATCATAGTTGACTACAAACATGTTCCTCTTCCCTAGTGCAAGTATTTTTGGTGGTAGTAATACAAGAAATGAGTGAAGGCTTGTAGTCCTTGTGCTCATCAAATGGCTCAACCTTCCTTGTTCAAAAGGGCATCATGAGGGGATTCAATAATAACCTATCTCTGAAATTCACTATTTGGTATAAAGTATAAAAAAAATCAAAAGTAAATATTCATTTCAGTCTCTCATATGTTTCAATTTTATTGATTTAGTCACTCAAAAATTGATAAACCCAAGTCCCCAAATATTTCGAATGTGGGTCAAATTAATCATTTTTAGGATCAAATTAATTTATGTCAAGTGTTGTAAAACATGCTAAAAAAAACTAATTTGACTCACATATGAAATTTTTAGAACCATTTTGGATTCTTCAACTTTGGAGGGACCACACTAATAATGTTAAAAAACACGAGGGACTGAAATATGTATTTACTCAACAAAAAATCAAACCAATGTACAACTATACATGTAAGTATTAACATAATATATGCTACACTTGCATGCAAAAAAAAAAAGATACAAATTACCATCAAAATATGAAGTCATATACAAGTTACTTTTTCTTCTCTTTATGCTTTTCTTTGCTAATTGAAAAGGACTCCATTTAATTAAGATCAAAATAACCCCACACGCTTTGCTCTTATGACACTTCACTTTTAAACTTTAATTCTTGGATGGGAATATTTGACTGGTGCATAAACATATAGCAACTATCATGACTTCCTAAATTAAGAATAAAGATTTGATGTATCAAAACATGTTATAAATCACACATCTTACCAATAAAAATATGTAATGTCAATTAAACATACTTAGAGACGTATTTTTTTCTGATTTTTCTTCTTTGGTATTGGCGCGAAACATAATTTGAAATATAGTTTAGGACAATAAAAGATTATTCTTAGATTAAATACATATTTGTTAAAGATTAACTATTAAGCCTACAATAAAGGAAAGTCAGTATATTTAAAAAAAAAATCTCCTACTTTATTAAATACACCACCTCCCAATATCCACTTTGTATGTAATTTATTTAAACATGGATAACAATATCAAATTAATTTTTTTTACTTAAATTCACAAGCTTGTTGTGAAATAAGGTAATTTTTGTGGCATCAAGAAGTTAAGTGAACAAGTGAAGTATGAAGTGGCATGGGTGAAGTTGGAGAATAATAGTAGCTAGCACCCACTATATAACATTATGCTATAAACAAAAACCATCCAATGAATGTGAAATGTGGGGGCATAGTGGTGATGATGATAGATAAGAAGATGAAACCAAAATAAGGTTCATTTTCCAAATAAATGAGCATGGCTTTGGTAATCAATTACATGAAGAAAAGGGACAAAAAAAGGGACCTAACAACATTGACTACTTACAACATTCACCTTCATTACCTCTATAACCTCTTCAATACTCCACTCATTGGTTTCTTATCCACATGCAACTTCATGTGACCCTTCTTTTCAAGTTGGACTTAGATTGTTGGCACTAAATCAACATAACCAAATTTTAAAGAGTTTAATTTTTTCATAAACTTTTTTATATAATTAATACATCATCTATCATTTATTTGTATTACATTCTAGGAGTTAATAATTAACGTATGAATGATGAATGATATGACAGTTTAAAATAATGCTTTGTAAAAAATACTTATATTGTCAATACATATATATTTATACTAAATTTAAATCATATAATATAGGTATTGTAATCTAATACAAGTAAATGTATGGTATTGTTGTTTGTTTTTAGATAAGGATACACTTACTCTAAGAGTACGTTTTTTAAAATTACTTTTCATTTTAGCTATCAAGTCTAGAGAAATCTAATAGTTTAATTAGTGAGTAGATCTAAACCATTAGATATCTCTAGAATTGATGGTCAGGACGAGGAGAAAGTTTAAAAAATTTAAAACTTAAAATTAGTAGGTCTCACCTCGTTATAAAATTGATTAATTGATAGTGATAACACGGAATCAAAAAGGAAATTAGTTTTCAACTACCCAAACCAGATTGACAAATAAAAATTCCAATTTTCTCAAGCATTACACCATTTTTTACATTGGATAACCAATAACCATGATTATAATTAAGGTTTTTTTAATGTGTGCTCAAGACACATTTTAATCTATCACGAAAGGAATATTTTATATGAACACACTTTTTTTTTTGGGTATAACACACTATGAATAAGGTTGCTCCTAATAAATGTCACTCATAGTAATTGAATGTTCGACTTTTTTGTTTATCTGAGATTTTCCATCCGATCTCATACTACTAGATCAATGTAAATATATTATTGGATAAGTTAAATTGTACCCTTTCACACACATTTGGAAAGTAAAACTCTATAGTTAAAAGTATATAGTCAAATTGTACGGTGGGTGTTTTCATAAAAAATAAAAAGCAAAAGATTAAGCATAATGACAATGTTTTGGATCTTCAAATGCTCGAACTTATAAAAACCTAACACCTAAAGAATTTTCATAATGTGAAAGCAGAAAAAAAAAAGAGGATTACAAAGGTTGGTCTTCTTTTCAAACAAACCCTTTATTACATGATTAAGACCAGTCTTGCATATTATATGAAACAAATAATAACTTTTTGACCATATACTGTTTCTGATTTACGTTAATTAATACTTATATAGTTGCATTCCTATGTGTAATGCCATGATATTTTCAACAAATGGAAAACTTATGTGATCATATTTTATTTAATGCTACATTTCATGGAATCTAATTTTCATCTTCTTAAACTGAAATCAAGTTGCAAAGGTTGTATTTAGATTATAGTTACATGGTTCACATTATGATATCCATTTCTAAGATTTCTTTTATAAATGCTATGACGAATCTGATACACAGTATGTAGCAGAGACTAAATAATAGAATGATTCACATATTTTTTTTAGGAAAATAATGAAAGGGACAAATTATGAAGGCAATCTTATTTAATTTTATACGAAAAAACTGCAAGAAATAAGGGGTGAGAATTCTTTCCGGTACCCAAGAGGAGACTGTTGTTTTTCCTTTTAGTTTTAAGGGTAAAAATATTTTATCACCGTAAATAAAATGATAGAAGTGTCATTACATATAGTTTTTCTTTGTCTTTTGACAGCACTTCTCTCTCAAAGTACCAGAGAAGAATGAGAGTACATTTGATGTATCACAATTTAGAACAATGATCATTTCCATTAATGGAGAAACAAGTATATGATTTTACATGTGTTTCTAATAACAAAAATGTTATTATATTATATATAAAAAGATAAAAGTGTTTTACCATATTATTGTTTCATTTGTTTTTATAGTATTTGTCTCTCCATTAATAAAAATGATTCTTACTCCACAATTTGTTTCACTCCATGTGACATATGTTATGATTAATTACAAAAATGAATTGAAGTTAAAAAATGAATTTTTAAATATTTTTCTGACTAATCATTAGAGTAACATAAATCGTAGAACAATCAAATTGATGCGTCTCATTCACAAATAAGATAGACATTTTTCTTCACCCTTTCTCCCTTTCCCTCATCTATTGCTGCCCTTTGTAATCATGAGTCTTTGTGGCATCATTACCATAAAAGTCTCTCTCTCTCTCTCTCTTTTGTGTGCACATACAAACACAAACTCACAGCTATATCACTTTTCTTTCACCTTCATAGTTTCTTATCAACTTTCTTCCCTATATAAACCCTTTATACCCTCAAAATGTTACAAGAGATACCTTATATCTCAAGCTTCTTGGATATCACAAATAGTATGTGTTTCTTCTCTTCAAAAAATAATCCTTTTGCTTCTCTTGTTTTCACACTTCCTCTTCTATATTCATCTAAGAGAAACCACAAGCATCTTAGGTTGAGCATGCTCAATAGGTACTTTTTCTAAGTTTGTACCATTTTTTTTTTAGAAAAAAAATGTACTACTAACGGTATATAAGTATTATATATTGTCACCGTGTCATTCACCATTCATGTTTAAGCAATGTTGACTATTCAAAAAAAGTAATACAAATGAATGATATTCTGACTTAGTATAAATCTTTACTCCGACAGTGAAAATATATTATCTATTTTATTTTTTTGCTCTTTCTTATGCATATTTGTGTGTGTGACATTGGGTTATGGTTTGATAATATTATATAGAAGGAGAGCACAATTGAAAGAAGCAAGACAGAGGAAAAGGATGATAGTGGTGAAAGCAGAAATTGAGATGAAAAACTTGAAACTTTATATGGAGAATCAAAACATCATAGAGGAGAATGAGAAGTTGAGGAAACAAGCCATGCTTCTGCACAAAGAGAATCAGACTCTCTTATCTCAACTCCAAAAGAAGCTTTCAGAGCAAAATAGCAATACCAAAAACTAGCTATTAGTTAATATGAACAGTTTATTAGAGCAGTGAAATAAAAGAAAGGGATGATATACCAATTGTAACAATTAGAAGGAATTTTGCATTTATATTATGTAATGGTGTGTCCAAGTTTTAATGTGTCACTTCCTTCATGTTAGTTTATGTGATGATATGTCTAGAGATAACTGAATGGTTAATCATGTCTTGGATTTTCATCTTATATGGATATTAACTTAATTAAAGTCAATTATGTCACTTGGATTTGAATCCATGTATCCTTTCAATACATAGTAAGTGATATGTAATACTACTTATAAGTTGATTCATTTTAAGGTGATTGGTAAAAACTTATAATGTAGAAGAAATAATTGAGGAATAAAATAAGGATAAAACTTTGAGGTGCACTTAAGTTTTTGGTGTTGCTGTTGTTCTCCAATAAAAAACATAATGCACATATTATTTAATATGGAAAACAAAAACTTTGAGAGATTGAACAACTTTACATAGTTTTGTCCTTCAAACAAATTTTTCTTCCTTTTCTGGCCACATTAGTTTCAAATTTTATCATTTTTTTAAAGATATGTTCTGGATTGAAGAAGCACCTACAAAGGTTGCAACTCTTTAAGTATCTGATGTAACCTCTATTTCCTCATGAATAAAATCTCAAACTTCAGAAAAAGTCCAAGTAAAAAAGCAAATGAATACTGAGGTGAAAGGAATGAATATTGTTTTATTGTGTTACTTCAATATTCTGGAATCAGAAAACTACTTCCTCCTTTATCTTCTTCTTTCTCATGTTTTGCTTAATGTTGTATTTTTTAAGAGGTTGTTTATAAGTTTATTTTTGAAAGGGACAAAAAGAGAAAGGACCTGAGAACTTTTTTTCCGGTGTATTTGTTTCCCACGTCTTCTCCTTTTCCTTCCAAAAACAAACTCGCAAGCATGACCTCAATGATCCTATATCTAAAAATCGCAAATACAAATCACAAGATTTAGGTAAATAATTAGATGAAATAATAATGGGCAGCAGGCAGCAAATGATATATTCATTATCAAGATTAATACACAATCAGGTTATCTTCCATAAGATGTGACAAACACAGATAATTGAACCAGGGTTCTTGAAAGAGCTTATAAGTGAACTGAAAAATAAGATTATGACTTTATTATGAACTTTTATAACTTATTTCAATAAACTTATCAAGGAAGTTTATGAAAATAAGCTCTTCTAATTTATTTCAAGAAAGCTCATTGAATAATCACATAATAAAGTACTTCACTGCTATAAAACTCATATGTCTAATAAGCACAAATCTTGAGATAACAAGAAAAGTTATGCCTTCAAACAAAGAAAACTAAGGGGATGGGAAGCAAAGACTTCTAAGGAGGGTTCTAAAAAGAGCAAAGTCACCACAGACTTTAATAAACATCATAATCTGGTTTTTTAAGTATGGCAAAACCCATGAAAGATAAGATTAGTGTAGAAGGTAACCTAAATTAATATCGACGAACCATGATAAAGTCATTGTCATCAAGAACCTCGACATCTTTTTCTCCAACAAAATGCTTGCGTCCAATATTCTTCACCAAGTTGACAAACTCTATCCTTTTCTCCACACGGAGGGGTACATATGGTAGCCTGAACACTGGCCTAACAACCCCAAGCTGAGCGAGAGCCGTGTTCAAACCGATGGGGTTTGGCTCGTGGAAAAGCCAGTCGATCAAAGGCAAGAGCTTAGAATTCAGTGCAGGATTGTTTCCAGCGAACATGAGTTCTCGTATTAAACCAGGAACCAGGTTGCTTACAACAGATATTACTCCAGTAGCCCCATAACCCCATCTAGCATCATGACATTGATCATCATTCCCACTCCACACAACAATCCCATTATCTGTGTACTGCTTGATCCGGTCGTTTCCAACACATTCCTTGACACCAGCCAAGCTAACACTTTTAGCTAAGGTTTGAATTATATGTGGAGGAATGTCTTGACCAGTTCGCGATGGCACATTATATATAATAGTGGGGCCCATGGAAAGCACACTGTCAAAGTGAGAAATCAAACCATTCAAGGAAGTTTTACCGTAGTAAGGGTTTATATGAAGTGCAGCATGCATTCCTACAGCAAAACCTTGCTCAGTGGCATGAATTGCTTCCCTGGTCGAGTTGCTTCCGGTGTTTCCAATAACCTTAATTTTCCCACCAAAACAGTTGACTGTGTGCCCGATAAGCATTATGTGTTCATCCCAGCTCATCAACTGACCTTCACCGGTTGTGCCACCAACAATAACACCTTCAGCTCCGTTTTCAATCTGCGTATTCATCAAATCGTCATATGCTTCAAGATCAAATCGGCCATCAGGAAGGTATGGAGTTTTAATGGCAGTTATCAATCTCAGACTCTTTATGTCCTCTGTAGAAGTCCTGTATATGAAGTACATATAAAACTTAATTATCATGAACAGGTACCTATAAAGCTTCATTTGTGCAGACTCTTCAGTTGTTTGCAAACAGAATTTCGAAAGGTTGGTTAGCAAGTTCAGATTTGTAAACAAAACCAGCTAAACAAATAGGCAGGCATGAAGCCGGGAACACACATCAAAGTTTTTTTAACACGCTCCTTAAAGTATGTATGTATGTATGTATGTATAAAATTGCACAATTTTCTATTATAAAATGTAAATCAATATAAAACTGCTTTGCTGATAAAATATACATCTGGATGACATACAAACTTTTAATGTCCAAACTGAATCATGAAGTGGATGATAAATGAAAAACAAGTGCATATTAAGTTCAGAGTGTAAATTAGTAAGAGAACATTGCTTAAAGTTAAAGCACAAAATGCTTGCTGCAAAATCAGGATAGAAAACATTATCTGCATCTGTTCCAGAAATTCTATCCAGAGCATACATTGTATAGTTCCCACCTAATCTACAAAATACACAAATAATCATCTGGGACATGAAGGGATGTAAACAGATGGAAAATAAAGAATATAATAGTAGAACTAATCAGTATGAAACAGCACATCCATTACTCAAACAATCAAACTCACCTATTTTTCACCTCGGAGCTGCGCATTGGGAGGTGGAAACTAGGTACAATGGCTGCTTGTGTAGGCTTCGGCTTCCGGTATGAGCTCCTGATTCATAAAGACAAATCTTAACATAAATAAACCAAAACTTGGATTGATGGCATGCAATTGGTGTTTTTCTACACCAGTGAGCACCAACCATAGGAGGGTTCTAAAAAGAGCAAAGTCACCACAGACTTTAATAAACATCATAATCTGGTTTTTTAAGTATGGCAAAACCCATGAAAGATAAGATTAGTGTAGAAGGTAACCTAAATTAATATCGACGAACCATGATAAAGTCATTGTCATCAAGAACCTCGACATCTTTTTCTCCAACAAAATGCTTGCGTCCAATATTCTTCACCAAGTTGACAAACTCTATCCTTTTCTCCACACGGAGGGGTACATATGGTAGCCTGAACACTGGCCTAACAACCCCAAGCTGAGCGAGAGCCGTGTTCAAACCGATGGGGTTTGGCTCGTGGAAAAGCCAGTCGATCAAAGGCAAGAGCTTAGAATTCAGTGCAGGATTGTTTCCAGCGAACATGAGTTCTCGTATTAAACCAGGAACCAGGTTGCTTACAACAGATATTACTCCAGTAGCCCCATAACCCCATCTAGCATCATGACATTGATCATCATTCCCACTCCACACAACAATCCCATTATCTGTGTACTGCTTGATCCGGTCGTTTCCAACACATTCCTTGACACCAGCCAAGCTAACACTTTTAGCTAAGGTTTGAATTATATGTGGAGGAATGTCTTGACCAGTTCGCGATGGCACATTATATATAATAGTGGGGCCCATGGAAAGCACACTGTCAAAGTGAGAAATCAAACCATTCAAGGAAGTTTTACCGTAGTAAGGGTTTATATGAAGTGCAGCATGCATTCCTACAGCAAAACCTTGCTCAGTGGCATGAATTGCTTCCCTGGTCGAGTTGCTTCCGGTGTTTCCAATAACCTTAATTTTCCCACCAAAACAGTTGACTGTGTGCCCGATAAGCATTATGTGTTCATCCCAGCTCATCAACTGACCTTCACCGGTTGTGCCACCAACAATAACACCTTCAGCTCCGTTTTCAATCTGCGTATTCATCAAATCGTCATATGCTTCAAGATCAAATCGGCCATCAGGAAGGTATGGAGTTTTAATGGCAGTTATCAATCTCAGACTCTTTATGTCCTCTGTAGAAGTCCTGTATATGAAGTACATATAAAACTTAATTATCATGAACAGGTACCTATAAAGCTTCATTTGTGCAGACTCTTCAGTTGTTTGCAAACAGAATTTCGAAAGGTTGGTTAGCAAGTTCAGATTTGTAAACAAAACCAGCTAAACAAATAGGCAGGCATGAAGCCGGGAACACACATCAAAGTTTTTTTAACACGCTCCTTAAAGTATGTATGTATGTATGTATGTATAAAATTGCACAATTTTCTATTATAAAATGTAAATCAATATAAAACTGCTTTGCTGATAAAATATACATCTGGATGACATACAAACTTTTAATGTCCAAACTGAATCATGAAGTGGATGATAAATGAAAAACAAGTGCATATTAAGTTCAGAGTGTAAATTAGTAAGAGAACATTGCTTAAAGTTAAAGCACAAAATGCTTGCTGCAAAATCAGGATAGAAAACATTATCTGCATCTGTTCCAGAAATTCTATCCAGAGCATACATTGTATAGTTCCCACCTAATCTACAAAATACACAAATAATCATCTGGGACATGAAGGGATGTAAACAGATGGAAAATAAAGAATATAATAGTAGAACTAATCAGTATGAAACAGCACATCCATTACTCAAACAATCAAACTCACCTATTTTTCACCTCGGAGCTGCGCATTGGGAGGTGGAAACTAGGTACAATGGCTGCTTGTGTAGGCTTCGGCTTCCGGTATGAGCTCCTGATTCATAAAGACAAATCTTAACATAAATAAACCAAAACTTGGATTGATGGCATGCAATTGGTGTTTTTCTACACCAGTGAGCACCAACCATAATATATATATACATATATATATATACATATATATACATATATATATATATACTGTATCCAGGTTAGAGGAGTGTGTTCGCGCGAGAGATGAGATAAGTATATTTGAACCATTAGATCATGAATGAATGGCCAAGATAAAACAAAGTCATGTGATTTTTTTAAGTGAACCCATGAATATTGACCAACTTTTAATCTTGACCATATGTGTATGATTCAATGGCCCAGATTTTCTCCTTTCACCTCTAATAATGAACTAGTACTCTAATTAGATATGTGCCCAGACATATATAAATGACACCTGACAGAACTATACTGCAACTAATAAAAAGCAAATAGAATGCTAATTAGAAAAGAATAAGCCTCAAGCCATTAAGTTGACTAAAAACTGCAAAAGCACAATGCAGTCACCCAATAATAAAGAGGTTTTCATGCAGATGAATACCCATCATCTCTTAAACAATACTAGAACATGTTACCTCTTTTCATCGTGCCAAGTAAAAAAGCATCCTTGTCGATGCAGAACAAGGAAGTGGTAACTAAAAGGCTTAGTGCTCACCATGTTTCCACATCGTAAAGTACAATTTTTTTTAACAAATGCCTGGGAGACTAAGATACTCCCAGTTCATTAGCATCACATGTCTCTGAAACTTATTTCACTCATAATTATGTATTTGAACATATGGCTAGATTTGTAAACAATGGTATTACTATTACCTAAATTTTATAAAGACACAAGAATATAGAGAATATTAATTAAAACACTGGTTGAAGGAGCTCAACTAACAAACTCACCATGCAGTGAAACCTAAAAATTAACTGATCATGTATATTAACTAAACAACTGTAATATAGCAACAAACTTACTAACAATGACCATATAGAAACCCATATTTTTCTTTTGAGATATTGGTTAAGCCTTAATCCATTTCCACCTATGTATTAATGTATTTAAAGGGTGGCACAGTGCATAAGGCTCTCACTTAGTAGGATCTAAGGAGGGTAGATGTACACAGCCTTAATCCACAAGTGGGGAGGATATTTTCAGGATTTGAACTCATAACCTCATTTCCACATATGTACATATGAACTAAAAATAACAACCGAGTATTTTCTCATTAGGTGTAGTCGGCTAAATTGATCAAAAGATGCTATAATGTCCTATAATAAACCATTCTTTATAGAGAAAACATTTACATCTAAATTCTTCTTATTGGTTTCACCAATAGTCTTCCTTGATCTCCCTCTACATATACTAGAACACTTCAACATATCTTTCTCAGGCATGCCGAAACAACCTAAGCCGAGATTTTACCATCTATTCTACAATGAGTATTACCTCAACTTTCTCTACATGCATTCATTTCTAATATCATCTTGTTTAATACACCACTCGTCCAACACAAAATTCTCATCTATGTTACATTTAATTTATTCTACGCAGTTTTACCCTCGCAAACTCTACGATTTATGGTGACTCACTCTCTACAAACTAATAATAATAAAAATAAAAAAGTGATTAAATAAGTAATTAAAAAAAGCTAGAAGCGGATTAAACCTTGGAAAAGCGATTCCTGTGGTGCAAACACTGCTATAGGTCTTGAACGTGGCCATTGTGGAAACAGTAAACACTACACGGTTCAGAAAAGACACCGAATTCGAAAACGATAATCAAAACCCGAACCGAATAAAAACCCACAAGAAAGTAAAAAACGGTGTCGTTTGGTTTGGCGATGAGAATATGAGAGTTGTTGCTGCGCTGTGGTTTTCTTACGGTGTCTTACTCAATGAGGGACGAGTTAGGCTTATTTATATTTCTTATTTAAGGGATTTAATTTAGTCAAAGTACAATAGTAATATACCCTATCAATAATTAAACTGTATATTACTTAAATGGCATATTAATATTATATCTTCTTATTAAATTTTCACATTAATTTTTTATCTAAAAAAATGTAACTCGTGTTACTTGTAAATCAATCATCAACAAATAAAGTATCACTTTTTGACATATGTTATAAGGATTAGTAGAAGAATTTAGTAGAAGGATATATCATTTTCCTATATTTATATACTAAAGTTATATGTGCATTAACATGGGACGATATTTTTGCTCATGATAAAAAACACACGTATTACATGTGCATTCAAATGGTTAAGAACACACATATTATTCATGCATTCGAATGGTTAAAAATACACATGTTATCCGTTCATTCATATTGTTAATAACACACATGTAACAGCACACATATGGTTAAAAGCACACATGTAACCTGTGCATTCATATGGTTAAAAGCACACATGTTACCCATACATTCGCATTACTAAGAACATACATGTTACTCGTCATTTGCATCGTTAAAATACACATATTACCCATACATTTACAATGTTAATAACAGATGTGTTACTTGCATATTTACGTGTTCAAACACATAAGAAAAATATAAGATAATGTCATGTATTTGCGTGTTAAAATATAGGGTAACCATCATAGATAAAGGCTCAATGTCATGTTTTTTTGTTCTGAAATTATTAAGAAATGCAATAATAAATTTCATATTATTATATTATTATAATAAAAAATGAAATATATAGTGCGAGAATATACACGTGAAAGAGGTAAAACCATTTTAGAGAAAAAAAATGAATGAGAAGTTGACATGTGACAATAGATAACGTGAAATGACCTTTTTTATTATACAATTGATAGATAGATAAGTAAGCATATAATATAAAAATTCAAATAGGTGGAAACTCAAATTTATAGTCTACTAACAACTTTAATAAATCAAAAGGAATAATAATATATCCTTGTACAAATTCTTGAACTTACACCAAAGTGACATATGTCACTTATAAACCAAACATTAATAAATAAGAGAAAGACAAGTGTGGTGAAGTATGTATGTAAAGACAACCAATAAATTTGTGACAAAATATTAAAAATTTAATTCTATTTAAAATTTAGTCATAATTGGTAGCATCAAAAAACATAAATATATTTGTCTCTAAATATCACGTGTTCGATATGTCTTCACACATGTTAAAACATAATTTTGTGACATATGTTACTTTCTTATGAACATGAAGATTTGTAAGACGATTTAGTAAAATAATATATCATTTTTCAATCCAAAGTCTAAATTTTAAACATAAATATAAGTTCACAAATATTTGTCTTACTTAATAAATTCAAAACATAAACACAAGACACAAGCTCAGAGTTACAAAACATATTATAAATTTGGAACTTTAACATTATTAATCGGAAGTTATCTCATATTGAGATTTTATATCTTCATCATTTGAGTCATAAGTTTGACCAACATTGTATTCATCTAGATTCATATTATCCATGGTGTTGAATTGTGCATCATCATCTTCTAAATTTAATTAATCTATAAGAATATCATTTTTCATACAAGTTAACAATTAAATAAATTTATTATTAAAATCAATACAATAAAAATATACCAATATCATTAAGTGATAGTTAGATAGAAATATTTTCAATATCATCATCACGACTCCTCCAATATAAAACAAGAATGACTCTCGAATTTTTCTAAGTTAATTTACTTTAATACCTAAGTGATTCCTACATTTATTAATTTGGTCATATATCAACATACACATATATGTATATGTATATATATATATATATATATATAATAAAGATAATTGAGTTCATACTTTGAATAAGATGATGATATGTAGCCTCAAATTGTAGGCAAGAAAGACAACATCATTAAAATTTTGATGCTGTAAACTATTTTTTTCTTTGAGTGAAAGTGTTCAAACACACTCCAATATTTCACTCACCATCAGAATCACTACAAGTTTAATATAGAAAACGGAATGCTAATCTTTGCAATTTTGGTGCATGACACCCCTAAGTTTTCTATCATTGATCTATAACATTATATATAATTCAAATTTTCTTAACCATAATAAAAGGAAATAATAAAAAATAATTTTTTTCTCGATTATGAGAGACTAATCATACCTGATATCACTTTACTTCGCTCACGTATAACATGTGACCTTCCAAAATCTAATCCAACGTCTTTATATATTATCATCTCACTTGTTATCTTATCTAAAAAGTTAGGATCCACACGAGCATATTTCTCAAACATATCCATAAGGAAAGATGTTGTAAACTTATGTTTTTCAAATTCTTCAACATTAAAAAACAATGTGGATTTATCAAATAACTAGCACCATGAAGACTTCTTTTTATCTGCAAGTCCCAACCATTATCCACATATCCAAATAAGTCTCCACTTTAGTCTTGTTTAAAGATTGTTTGATAAAGAAAACTATTCATAGGATTATCCGTACTATCAACAATACATAACATGCAAACAAGCAAGCAACTGAGTAAGTTTGACAATATCAACCCACTGTTTCCAAAAGTTTCAATGTAATATTTATTTCGCACATTTTTCGCCTTAGCATATTTGGAGTAAGCTTATCTTATCCATTCTCTAGATGTTATCGGAGCTCTAAGTGCATCTTTTTGAGTCAAAATACTTTGTAATGCAATGAAATTAATAGTATAGCGAGTTGGACGAAGTGTTTTCCCCATAAGTGTATTATTTTATTAGATACAATGGATGACAATAATTGCATAAGTATTTGGTAATGTTTGTAACATTTAATACATGCTAGGTTACTTTAGTAACTTTCTAATATCTTACACCATCAAATTTATATAATGAGATGCACATGGAGACCACAATAGGTGACATAACTTTTTCTCCAATAACCTACCAGCAACAACACAATTAGTCGCGTTATTTGTAACAATATGAATAATATTCTTAGGACCGACATATAACACAATTAGTCGCGTTATTTGTAACAATATGAATAATATTCTCATGACGACATATAACACTACTTCTTTGAAAAATTTGAATAACAAATCTGCAATTTTGGAAGCATGAGAAACATCTATAAAAGACAATTTCTTTAGGATAATAGGCGAGAACATTAATAAGAATGCAATAAGTTCAACCATCTGTTGTAAGAGTGCATCTAATTTTATTCCAAATAGTTTGATAGTCATTAACAAATATTTTCACATCTTCAACCCACTTGGTTATCAAATAACCACGATCACAATAAAAGTTGGAAGCTGTATAACCTGGACTCATGCTACAAATGACATCAATCATAAGTTGATAGTATGTTGAGTTAACTACATTGAACACTTAGAAGCACCAATCATTCATTTGGAGATGACTATGTCACATTTTTCAATCACTTCTTTAATTTGTATTAAGCTTCTTAAAATAGATTGAGCACCAAGAATTGTTTTAGCATAAAGAAAAAAAAGCCTATACCACTTTTCCCTTTTATTGTTAAAGTAATGGTTCTCCATAATAATATTTGTAAGAATACTTTTTTCTCAAAAATTCCAATTGGTGATATATTTGCCTTAACCAAAATTTGATAATTTTCAGTTTAATATTTTATTAATTGATATGTCTCTAATTTAAATTATCGTTTCCCATGTTTAGCATATTTTTTTAGTTTAAGGTTATGTACATATATTTACCTTTTGAAAGTATGAATGCGAACTTATAAAAAAAATCAATTAAATTTGTATAAATAAAAAATTTATATTAGAAAATAAGAAATTGGTGATTTAGTAAGCGACCAAATAATTTAGGACTATCACCTTATCTAAACTATTACTAATTCTTAAAGTTTATTTGTCAATTTGAGCATGATTGAAGAATAATAGGAGATTATACAAAATTGGTATGTATTACTTTTTCCATTTTTTATTTTCAATAAATGACACTATTGTAATTAAATTTCATATATTTCCCATTTTGAATTGTGCTGAATTAATTTTCTTGTTTTTGAAATTTTGGATGTTATAAATTTTGTAAATTAGTTATTATTTGTTTTAAAATTCATAATTTTATTAATCATACTATTATTTTCGGTACTAGATAAAAATTAAGTTCACAACTTCAATAAACAACATATCTTTAAATAGTATGGTAAGAATTGTGTTCTCGTAGAAGATATGATATAAATTTGATTGGAAAATGGATACTGTTTTTAAATTTAATTTGTATTATTTTCATTTTTAACTATAATTATTTGTCAATGATTTTTTATTTAATTTCTGACGAATTATAGCTTTTTTATCATTCCCAAGGTTGTCTAGCTTGGCAATTTTAAAGTGTTGGTAATTCATGAGATTATCCTAGCAAAAAAAAATATATACACTGACAATATATAAATTTTATACATTGTCATTGCATTATCCATTATTAATATTTTATTATCGTTTATTTTTCAAAAAAGATAATCTAAATAAATAGTAAATAATAAAATATTATATATAAATATTTACGCTAATGTATAGATTTCATACTCTATCAATAGATTGTGATCTTTCTTAAATAATATATGTGGTTCTCTCCAAGGTTCTTTTATGTCTCATAAGAGAAAGGTGAGTTTGTGTCTATATAGAACGGGATCTATTGTCTCAGAAAAGTTCTTGTTTCATGTCCCACACCAATTAGTGTTTATCAATAATTCAAAAATAATATCTCAATTTATTTTTATTTTATTAAAATAATATGTTAATTTCATATGTCAATATATGAATAGAATGAGACAGGAATGGGGACACCAAGTTGGGACAGGTGATCCCCATCCGTGACGATATAAGCAAGCCAAAATATAGAAAGGTGAGTTTGTGACGATTACCATGAAAAGACACGTGTCCATGTCTAATAGAACAAAAATCATCTTTATTAATAGAGAGATAAATACTTATTTTTCTATATATTTCCAATAACAAAACAATATTTCATTTTATATAAAATGATAAAAAATGTATTTTATTAATAAAGATGATCTACTGAATTTGGTTTTCCTCATATTATTACTATAAAGCATATGTGAGCTTATCAGAATAGTGTGTCATACCATGTAAGGCTTAACCAAGGGGTTCATCTCTTCCCACGTATTTTTATTATTTGCATGGAAAATGTATATTTGGTTGTTATATGTAGATAGCCTTGATACAAAAAAATGCAACAAAATTGGTGATTCGGTTAGAGACTTTATTTGGGGTATGAAAGACAAGAAATGTATTCGGTTGATCAATTGTGAGAAAGTTTCTTCATAGTTACTGCATAATTATCTTATTTATTATACATATTACCTCCCAAATTCATTGTATTGTGTACAGTCTCATGAAATTAATATAAAAAATAAAATAAAATGCTATCCAAGTAAAACTCATACTAGTAATACATACCATATAACTATGGTCCAGTGAGAGCAGCTGGACTTTATAACATGGCCTTGTTAAGAAAATTGGTATAGAGTTTATTGCATAACAATGATAAAATTATGGGTACAAATGCTTTATGAGTAGGGTAGTAATGAGCCAAACTAATTTAACTTGATTCATGAATTAAATGTGTCGAATTTAAGTTGAAAATTGAACAAACTGAACTTTGAGCTAAATACAGTTCGACTCATTAAGTTTATGGGTTGACTTGATATATATATATATATATA